>NW_023270175.1:4836347-5028190 GCF_011800145.1 Mirounga leonina
ACACACACACACACACACACACACACACACACACACACACACACACAGAGTCTTATACTTGTCTGGTGCAGAAAATTCTGATAAAGCATTGCCATTTTTACTTTGAGTTTTGGTCCCTATTAAAAACGTAGATATCCATGTGAGTGTTGATCCTTGAAGCCAGTGTCAGCCATTTATGCCTGGCCTCTGATCTTTATCTGAGAGCACTTTTGGTAGGCTAGAAGATGGAGAAGAGCACGGTGGGCTGAGCAGAGTGGTTCTTGCTGCCAGCCTGAGACCAAACTCTTTACCCAGTAAAGCCAAAAAGAGCACTTGTTTATCCACCCAAGACTGATGGAGGTCAGCTGTGCCCAGTCCCTTGGATAGATGGGGGAGGGCCCAGGAAAAAGGCCAGGTGTTTGAATTCTGTGTGTGGGAGGGGCACCTTCCTGAGAGTAGCCTACCCAGCTGGACCCGTGGTCCTTCAGGAGGCCTGTGTTTGCTCATATCCCTGATTGCTCCCAGGTAAACAAATCCTGTTTCTATCTCTCAGAAAGGCAGAACTCCAGCACTGTGGCAGCCTGTTGTTATAGTTACTGACATATGACTTATTGCAGCGATTGTCAGAGCAATGGGAGAAAATAAAATTTAGCAGAGGCTGGTGGTGGGGGTTGGGAGAGAGAGGAGAGTGGGAAGAGAAAGTTTTCGGAAAAGACTTGGGGATGGGCCTGATGGCTTTGTGCGTTTGTACATATGGTGTGATATTAAGAGTATGGACAAAAGAGGTCTTACATTGGCAGCATGTCTGAAAGGATCTTGGGAAAAGACAGACTGTCCCAAACAGCTTCACCCCTGTTCCATATGCCTGACATTTCACCATTAGTGGTTCATTCCTGAGTTAAGCACTGCCTTTCTCCAGGGGAGGTCATGCCTTAGACTGTAGTTCAGAGTAAGTTTTTCTGGTGACTTTCTTCCTTAGAGTTTGCCAGAGCACTGGGGAAAGATTGGGGGGATGGGGGCCATCAAATAAGGACATAGCCTACTTTCAAAACTCAGATAGGGTTGGTATTGCTAGCCTCCTCTTTGGAAACTCTCCTGTCTTTCACCACAGTTATGAAGCTAAATGGGATTGAATATGAAAGTCCAGGATATCTTGTTCAATTGGCTAGCCATATACTTTTCTAAGGGATAAATGTAGCTCCTTCTTATTCATCAGCAAATATTTATATATCACCCATTATGTACTAGGCACTGGGTTAGGTACTATTGGGGTAAACATGGAAACGGTTGGGCATTAGACTATGCCCGACATTTAAGAAACAATCTAGGACACCTGGGTGGCTCAGTTGGTTAAGCATCTGCCTTTGGATCAGGTCATGATCTGAGGGTCCTGGGATCGAGCCCCACATTGGGCTCCCTGCTCAGCGGGGAGCCTGCTTCTCCCTCTCCCTTTGCCCCTCCCCCTGCTTGTGCTCTCTCTCTGACAAATAAATAAAATCTTTTAAAAAAAGAAAAGAAACAATCTAGTTACAGAGACTAGACATTTATGCAAGTAAGGCTGGCCAATAATACATAGTGGTTGTGATTGGTGTCAATGGAAGGATAGAGCTAATGGCTAATCTCAGAGGTGGGCAAGGTCATCATAGAGCAGGTTATCTGGGTAAGCCTTAGTTCAGAGTAACACAGTAAATCACTCAGGCCCTTAGCAGGACTGTGGGAAAACAGGGCATAGGACAAATCAGTTTTGGTGGGAATCGTGACACAGACTGAGTAGGGAACCTCTCTGCTTTGCTATTCATCCAAATTCTGGCCTGTCCTTTCCAGAGAGCTCTCTATCCTTCACTGATCAACCCTAGTCTCAGAACTCCTGTGCTGGAAACCCTAAGACTTAGATTGCCGTAGAAGCAGTATAAGCAAATGGTTAAGTGAGTGAGTTTAGGAGTTCAGTTGCCTGGGTTCAAATCCTGGCTCTGACACTGTGATCTTGGACAACTGATTCGACTGTGACTCGATTTTTCTCATTGGTAAAATGGGGGCAGTCATAATAGTGTCTACTTAACAGAGTTGTTGTGGGAATTAAATGAGCTCAGTGGTGTAAGATGCTTAGCACAGTGCTGGCTGCACATGAACTATTATGAACTATTTGTTCATAGAATAAGTATTGAGTGCCTGTGATATTACAGGCACTTTCCTAATGCGGGAATACAGCTGCACTGTATTAAGTGCTGATGGAGCATGGGGGCATTCAGGACCTTTACTCAAGGAACTTTTAAACTACTGTTTTTCTTTCTGCTCTCTCCATTCCAGTGCTTAGTCTATGTGTTATCACTTAGCTTACTTCTGTTCCTTTTTGTTTAACTGGGCAGGCAAGTAGTAGAGCTATGAGTTCCCTTAAACCAAGATTTGGTCATATCCCATAAGGTTTGATGTCAAGTGTTTTCCTTATCTAAGCATTTTGCAATTTGGGGTTTGATATGTACTATTTTTGCTTTTTAATGTATTATGGTATTCCACACTTGATAACTCTGTATTTTCTTTGTCCTTACTATATTCCAAAGAAAGACAGTGAAGAGACCTGTCTGACTTGAGGGGTTTAGGAGAAACCTGCAGGAGACAGGACCGGAAAAGACCATTACTGAAGGGTAACGAGTACTAGACTTCATGTGTCGGTTTCTCTTGTAATGGGACCTTGTAGTCACTGAAAGCATGGACAGGAATGACAGGATTGTTGTGCTGTACTGGGGAGAATAAGCCAGCATTGTTGCTCAGGATGGCTTGTGAGAAAGAGAGGGAATCCAATTAGAGGATTTTCATGTTATTCTAGGAGAGTGGTTCTTAAACTTGAGTATGCATCAGAGTCCCCTGGAGGGGCTGGTCAACACACAGTGTGCTGGGCCTCACCTCCAGAGTTTTTGATTCCGTCAGCCTGCGGTGGGGCCTGAGAATTTGCATTTGTAACAAGTTCCCCTGGTGATGCTAACTAATGCTGCTGGTCCAGGAACCACACTTTGAGAATCACCTATCTAGGAGAGAGATGATGAGGAGCACAGGCAGAGTGGTGGGAGGAAAGAAAGTGTGAAAGAGAGATTGGGCAGGAAGAAACCACAGGGCTTGGGGATTGGACACAGAGACAAGGAAAAGGAAGGACTCAAAGATGATTCCAGAGTGTTAAGCCTAAGTGCCTTGGAGGGTAGAGAGTCACAGAGGCAAAATCCTAAACATTTAGGGGTGGAATGCTGTTGCATCACAGGTACTGGGAAAATACATGAGTCCCTGTATCTCTCTGCATCTACATCATGACATTCACATTTAAAGGCCTTTTGTCGTTCTCCAGGAGAGAGGCTGGTGAAGACATCCCATGTCTGTGTTTGGTCTTTTCCTTCCTCAAATGTAACCTTTGAATAGAGGAAGAAAATGAAGCTAGAGAGCAGAGGGTAGGGAGTGTCGAAGGAGCTTGGATATTATGTAAATGGGATGTACACTTTCGGGTTGCTAAGTACTTTTTTTAAAGATTTTATTTATTTATTTGAGAGAGAGAGAGAAAATGAGTGGGGAGAGGGACAGAGAGAGAGGGAGAAGCAGGCTCCCCACTGAACAGGGAGCCCGATGTGGGGCTTGATCCCAGGATCCTGGGATCATGACCTGAGCCGAAGGCAGACGCTTAACCAACTGAGCCACCCAGGCACCCTTGGGTTGCTAAGTATTGAATGTATATGGGCAAATGCTCACAAGGAAAAGGCAAATGAGGAAAACTCAGTGTGGACCATGCAGGGTAGCTCTAGGATACCACTGGAGATCACTGATGCTATTTCTGAGAGCAGAGGGTTGCCATGATAGGGCTTCTTAACTCCAGCCTACCTAACCTTCCCTAGTTTCCAAGCTTCTGATCCTGGGGCGTTATTGTTCCTGGCTGTTTCCTCAGCCCGTAGGAATTTCTCTTACCTGCTTCTCTCCACTTGGCCTCCGGTAGCTGAGCAGAAGCTCCACAGCGCCCACCACCTCCTTGCGGATGGCATAGAGCAATGCATCGCCTACATACACACTGTGGTTCAACAGTAGCTCCATGATCTCCAAGTTCTCATTTTCAATGGCGATGAGCAGGGCACTCCGGCCCAGAGGATCCATGCAGTTGATGTTGACATTGTAGTAGATCTCAGCCTCCTGTAGGGCCTGTTTCACAGTGGCATAGTCCCCCTTCTCCACAGCATTGAGGAAAGCCTTCTCTTCTGCAGAGAGCTCGGTCTCAGCCCTCACAATTTGCAGGGGGATACGATCTCTGTATGGTGAATAGTTGACTTTTTTGTAGTACAGTTGGGCCATGGTTCATAGCAATTTAGCAACCTGAGTGAGAGAGAGGGAGACCAAAGAGAGTCTTAGGTGCCTGAAGGTCTCAAGTGGCTGGTTTATGGAGGCAGCCTGGCTAAGGGGTTGGAAAATCAACTCTTTTCACACTACCATCTTTCTCTTCTTACAAAGGGGTATAGCAGAAAAAGCCCAGGCTTTTGGGTGGAAAGACCTGGGTTCAAATCCTGGCTTTACCAGCTCTGTGACCTTGGATAAGTCATTCAAGCCCACTGTGCTTCGGTTTATTATTAAGGTTATTGATATTAATAGCATTAATAGCAGTTATCACTTAGTTACTGCTTACTGTGTACCAGGCCCTGCGCTAAAGGCTAATTCCTCCCTCATAAAGCTCTTGTGAGAGTCAGGTGAGATAATATATTTTCAAAGCAACTGGCACAGCATAAACCTCCTAAGACATGGCACAAATTAATTCCTTCTTTCCCTTCTGCTGTCTGAGGATACTCATGAGAATACTTCTGATGGATGATGCAAAGTTGTAGCTACCTTTGGCCAGTTTCCTTTAGGCCCTGGGCCCATGGGCCTGAGCTATTTTCAGGGTTACATTTGCAGCTGTCCCAGATGTAGATTCTGGATTGAAATCCGGTTTTCATGCTAACTGAAACCTTGCTTCTGGCTACTGCTCACTGGGGAACAGCTATTGGCTCCACTAGACCAAAGTTAAGTACCCCCTCTGCCTATTCATGATTTTTCCCTCTACCGCTTGAAACCAAGGAGCTGATGGATCTGATAATCTGTTTGATTCAGTTCTGAGAAGTGAATGGTCTATTTTATAAGCACCACATCTAAAACCAGATTTTAATGGAATTGATTTTAAAGTAAAACCTATTATTGAATTCCTACAATGTGTTTAACTTTCTCTGGGAAACCAAGAAGAAAAAGACAGTCTTTGCCTTCAATTGTATGGAATGAATAACAGTATAGAGTTCTTGCCTTGTAGTTTACAGATCAAATTCATGCACGATCCTTACTGACTCCTTGTACTAGCCCTGTGAGATAGGAATGGTTATCCTCCCCAGGGGAGAAGATGAGGCTCAGATCCATAAGGTGATTGGCTCCCCTTTCCCTCCCATCCCTGGGACCTCCAGGACCCTCTGGAGGCTGTTGGGCTGGACCGATTTAAGTGTCTCATTACTGAACTGTTTTGCCAGCAAAAAGAAATGGAAATGTGATAAAGGGCCACTTGTCTCATTTCCTGGATGGAAGAGCAGATAAAGACATGAAGCTTCCACAAACATTTGCCTCACTTTTCTAGGTAATGACATCCCTGCTTTGGCAAAGGGAGAAGCATATATTATACCAAGTAACATTTGCAATTCATGTGCTTGTGATCTTCTGGGAAGTTGGTATTTGAAGGTGAGTATCACCTCTTGCCCTGAACAGGTCCAAATGACAAATTTCTCTCTGCATCCAAGTCTCAGGAGAGCAGGGTACTGTTTGACTGTCTCAAGAAGCACTGATATTTTTCTGTGCTACTTTCAAGTAACTCAGCAGTGGCTAAAGGGAAGTGGCACTTAGAGTAAGCATTTGTCACTAAACAGCAAATGACTTTAATAATACTAATTGTAGACTGCCTCCCTGCCTCCCCAACTCCATTATAAACAAAGAAGGAGGAGGAAGAAGAGAAAGTGTGATCTCCTGAAGAGAGACTCAACAACCTGATTTAGTTTATATTTATTTAATCAGTGTGAACACACTGGAAGCCTGCAGTGTGCCTCACACTATGCTAGTCATCTTGGGAGGGTATGAAAGAATAGGTCCATGCCTTCATTGTCTCTCACCTAAACCATTCCACTACCTTATGGTTGGTCATCCTGACTCCATTCTCTTCCCCTCCGCATGGTCTTCTGCACCACCCACAAGTTATCCCATGAAACACACATCTGATTCCATTTCACTCCTTGATTAGTTTCTTGATGCTCTTGTGATGAAATCAACATTCCTTTCTGAGGTCTCCTAGGTCTGGGCTTGTGTTTACCTCTTCAGCTTCTCACCCTCATCCATTATTCTTTAGCCTTGTGGAACTTCTTTTGCTTCTCCCAACATGCCAAGCTTTTTTGCCACCTCAAGACCTTTGATTACCTCCTGGAATGCTCTTCTCCAGCTCTCTTCATCTCTCATACCTCAACAAAATGTCACCTCCTCAGAGCAGCCCTCACTAGCCACCTTGTCTAAAGTAGTTCTTTCATATTCTTCTCTCCATTATATTCTTTTCCTTCTTAATGCCTATCACAATTTGTAGTTACATATTTCTTTGTCTTACTGGATAATCATCTCTTCTGTCCAATTTGCTTTAAAGCTCAAGTTCAGGGATTGCATCTGTCCTGTTATAGCACCTGCACCTAGCCAAGTTCGTGGCATACCCTGGATGCTTGATATATATTTGATGAGTGAATGAGTAAACCTTCCATGATATTCTCTCCATCCCACCCTAAGTTCTAGCCATACTGAGCCGTGCTCTCTGAGTTGCCCTTTTATGACCATGTCTGCACATAGCTTCATTCCACTCTCTGCACCTAACAAATTCCTTCTCGGCTTCAGCACCTTGCTCACAGTTCTCCTTCTCTGTGAACTTTTCCCCCAACACCTTCAGAAAGTTAGCCAATCTCCCTCTGAGTTCTCCACTGGTACTTGGGTGACATTTCTCCAATGTCACCTAACTGCATGCTTGTCTTTCTGCCACTAGGGTAGGAGTACCTTGATTCCTGCCTTCTGAGGACTCACACAGGTCTGGAACATGACGGGTGCTTGACAAATGAATGTTTAACAAACACGATCTAGCTGTGGAGGGTTGGCATGGTCACAGAATAAAGTATTAAATTGTGTGGCACTGATATGATGCTTTGGGATTTCAGAAAGGCCTTGGTGAGGGCTGGAGATCTCAGAGAAGGTTTCATGGAAGAGGTAGCTCTTAAGCCAGTGTTTGGAAGATGAATTAAATGTGAAAATGTGAGGATAGTCCAGACACCGTAGAGCATAAGAACAACAGTGGTGAGATTGATCATGGCCTAGTTGGAGGGGTGTGGTGGATATAGTTTTCAGGCTATAATAAGATACAAACATTAAGGGTGTGCTAAAATTCCAAGGCAAGAGCTCATAACCTCAGTTTTCCCATCAGAAAAATGCTCTTAAATACTTGCTGCCCATTTGCCACTTAAGAGGTTACCATGGGAGAAAAGGCTAGATGTCTTTTCAGATGGGGTCACAGATGTTGCTGTGCTAAGCACTAAGATCTTGTCCACTTCCGTAAGGCAAGGCTGTGTGATAAACTGAAGACAAATGTATCCTAGTGCAAGATGAGAAGGAAGGGAACTAACTAAATTGGTGTCCTATTATATGCCAGGCACTGTGCCAGGAGCTGGTGCAACAAAATAATTAGTAGAGTTTTGAATACTTAATATGTCCCAGGCATTGTGCCAGGGCAGCACTATTACTACTACTGCTTCCTGTGGTAATAGTAGTAATAATGAAGGCGACAAGCAGTACCATTCGTTGAACTTTCACTATGTGCCAGATGTGTGGGTTATAGTGGTGAAGAGCAAGGACAGTAAAACACAGTAATTTGAGACTCGAAGTAAGTATAATTGGATTATATATAGTCAATTCAGAGTCTAGATTTACTTTTCATCTCTTGCATTTGAAATTGATCTGGTCTATTGCATTTCCAGTGAGCTGGAATATGAGAAACCTCATAGTATTCCCCTTAGAGAAAAATATCTCCTCCAGAGGTTTGCCTGAGAGTGTACTACTAGGGAATTGCTCCTTTGCTTTAAGGCACTACATCTCTAAAACTACCCCTGGAAGGAATAAAAAAATCATGTGACTAACAGCTGTTAACACCTTAATGTGGATTCCTTGAGGAGGAAAGTTGCTGTGGCCTTGGGAGCATAGAGATGTGTGTCTAAGAAAGGCAGGGAAGGTGTGATGAAGGGGAAAGGAGAGGCCTGGTGTCCAGCTTTGGGAATCTCTTTTATGTATCCATTCCCACCTCGACATTACACATTGACAATGGTGTAAAATGGGTTCCTTGTGTTATCTGTCTACATGTAGGCTTATGTAGACATCTAATGACTTGCCTAATGCCCTACCCTCTTCCATTCCCCACAGCTGGTGCCATGTGACCCTTACTTACAGCTTTAGCCTCAGCCTTCCTCCAGGCTGAGACCAGTCCTTTCTTCATAAGCTGTTAGTCCTACTCTGCCATTTTTCTGGGAACAAATAGCTAATGATAGAGTTTCTGGCATCTCTTGAGGATTGGTAAGGTTCCTTCCCATCACTCTTTACCTTTATACTTGGCAGATTGTACTCATTTGTCATTAACCTAAGCCAAGAGATGAGGTTGGCTTTCCCATCATTATGCACTGGCCTTGAGGTGTGTTCTTAACTGAACAAAACAAAACCAGCCAGCACTTAATGCCATTTCTACAAGTGAACCTCACTCCCAATGTAGTCCACCAAGTAAGGAACATTAGGAATGGTCTACCAGGCTGCCTCAGGGGGCTTATCGTGTTCTCTCTTTTTTATGCTTCTAGCTAGAGGAGAGTGTCTAATGGGATCTGTGACATTTGTAGGCTTAAATGATGCGATTTAAAGAGCTAAATCAATGGGCTGGGCAGAAGGCCAGGGCGCAAATCTCAGCCCAGATCACTGCCCATCTCTGGACTTTGTCTGTGAAGAGGAAAGCCTCGCTTTACACCTAACTAAAAAAAAAAGTGTGCTTTTAGAGGGATGTGGTATCTGTGCATGGCTTACACTCTGTGCCATCAGGACTGAGCTTGAATAGTGAAGCCCTTGTGACCTCTCGCCCTTATCCATGCCTACCTATCCACTTCTGCATCTCTTCAGAGCCCTTTAAGACAAGTAGATTTAATCTGATAAACTTGTACAATCTCAAGTGTAAATGGTGGATAACGAGCACATTTAATGATTATGTACCAGGCACTGTGATAGAAGCTGATGAAAATGGCTGGGTGGCTTAAAGCCATACCTCTTCTAGGAAAAAATTACATTTGAAGAGGAACTTTGAATGCCCAATCCACAAAGTAACTAAAGTGGAAATGTTATGTACAAAGGCACAGGAGTGGGCTGGTCAGAGAAAGACTGTGTGTGTATCTGTGAGCGTGCATGTATGCACATTTGGTGGGGTATTGATTTTGAGAGCATCTTGGCTCCTTTCATAGTACCACTTTGAGAACTTCCTAATTTTAATGTAGTAATACTAATCTTTCCCAGAAAGGCCCAGATCTTGAACCCCCTTCAGGAGACCTCAGAGGTCATCTAGAATAATCCCCTGCCCAATGATAAAGTCCCCTTGACACTATGTTAAGTGATTATTCAGTTAATGAACACTTCTGCCAATGGGGAACTCACCACTTTCTTGCCTGCGTGGTGAATGCTGACTTTCAGCAAATGCTTTTCTATGTTGAGCTGAAATCACCTGTCTACAACTTCTATTTCATTGCCCTAGTTCTTTTCTCTAGAGCAGCGCTGAGCAAAACTCTTTCTTCTGCATGACAACCCTTCAAATGTTTGATTTCAGCTCTTATGTCTCTCTCTACTCCGAGTCTTCCCTTCTCTAGAATTATGATCATTCTAGTGATCTGTTTCCAGTTACACTATGTTTTGTTTCTTTTTAAATATGATGCTCAGAAATGAAACCAGTGCTCTAGAATGGTCAGGCCAGCACAATACACTGTGGCTATTTTTTTCTTCATTCATATATTTGAAGAAGACCTTTGTTGAGGTCAAGATATCTCTTGTTTCAGGAGGCATGTTAAACCATCCTGCATAGTAGTGTATTGCAGTATTGTTTCTCATTTGTATAAATCTTATCAATTCAATAATTTCATTAATTTATAAATAATAATAAATTAACATTAAACACTAATCATATGCCAGAAACTATGTTACTAAATGCTTCACATACATTATTTAAATTATTCCTCACTTTTAGACAGTTATTATTATAAACTCCCACCTCACAGTTAAGGAACCTGAGGCACAGAGAGGTTAAGTAAATTGCTTTAGTTCACACAGCTAATAATTGGTGGCTTGGGATTAGAGCCAAGCTTCTGACTCCAGAGTCTACATTTTTAACTACTTCAATGAAAGTAGACTCTTTTATATGTTCCATAATGCCTATAACAGTGCCAGGAATGAGTGTTTCAACAAATAGCTGTTATGCACCTACTATTTGTCAGGTCCAGAGTACTTGGTAGTGGGGAATACCAATATACATATATAAATGATATAGCCCTTGCCTTTAAGCAGCTCCCAGTCCAGAGGGAGAAAAAAAATGAAAATATGTTAAATGTACTACGGTATGATAAGGATTCTAACACATAGTAGGGACACAAAGGAAGAAGTGTTTAACTCTACCTGGGGAAGTAGTTGAAGAGAAAGTAATATTTGAGCTTTGTCTTGAATAGTTGGTAGGAGTTTGCTAGACAGCAGTGTAGGGATGGTCATCTTAGGCAACAGACACAACAGGTGCTCAGGTGTGGATATATGAAACACAATGGTATTTTAAGAGAACACTGACTTTCTATTCTTCATACCTCTCAAGTATGTGACTACCTTGGGACCTTTGCACATGTAGTTGGCTGCCTATAATCTTCTGCCAGATTTTCACAATTTCTTTCTTAACATGTAGGCTTCAGATCAAATGTCATCTCCTCAGTAAGCCTTCCTAGATCACTTTTTCTAATGCAGCAAGCCTCTCACAT
The DNA here is from genome assembly GCF_011800145.1 of Mirounga leonina. Lineage (NCBI taxonomy): Eukaryota > Metazoa > Chordata > Mammalia > Carnivora > Phocidae > Mirounga > Mirounga leonina. The sequence continues at coordinate 4,847,414 of NW_023270175.1, forward strand.
GTTCCTCTCCATTTCATTACCCTGACTTGTTTTTCTTCAAGAACTTACCACTATCTGAAATGATCATATTTATATTTGTTTATTATTTTAACCACTAGCTCTCCCAACCAAAATGTAAACTTCATAATAGCAAGAACCTTATCGGTCATATTTACTACTCTATACCCAGAGCCTGGCACGTAGTAGGCTCTCAATAAATTTGTATGGAAGTACTACATGAAATAATGGTGAGGATAGAGATGGGGTAATGTTCTGTCGGTAGAGCTCTGCTTTTGTTTGTGTGTTTAACCTCCTCCTTTCCATGCAGCCCTGTGCTCAGGCAAGAAGCCCCTCCTTCATCACAAGGAAAGTTTTAATTAGTCTAAGAGTAAGTCTATATAGGTAATTTCATTTCTTTGGCCAGTGATTGGCCTAGGTTTGAGAATTTGTTGCAATTCTGGCTAATGAGATGTCCTGGGGGGCTTCTGGGAAAGGTTTCTTTGTTCTGAAAAAGAGATGCAAAAAAGGAGTATTTCCCTTTTTGCCTCTGAATGTTGTCATTTTCCTGTGACACCAAAGACTTTGGTAGCCACCTTGGAACTAAGAGGACAGCCAACCTAAAAGATTCAGCCTACATGCTGAGGATGGCATAAATCAAGTCCTTTATGATCTCTTTGAGCCATTGAATTAACCAATCTGGGAGCTGCTCAATCTCTAGCCTTTTAGTTGTGTGAGATAAAAACTCCCTTTCTGGGGAACCCTCCTACACTGTTGGTGCGAATGCAAGCTGGTGCAACCACTCTGGAAAACAGTATGGAGGTTCCTCAAAAAGTTGAAGATAAAGCTACCATGTGATCCAGCAATTGCACTACTGGGTATTTACCCCAAAGATACAAATGTAGGGATCCGAAGGGGTATGTGCACCCCAATGTTTATAGCAGCAATGTCCACAATAGCCAAACTGTGGAAAGAGCTAAGATGTCCATTGACAGATGAATGGATAAAGAAGATGTGGTATATATATATACAATGGAATATTATGCAGCCATCAAAAGGAATGAGATCTTGCTATTTGCAACAACGTGGATGGAACTGGAGGGTGTTATGCTGAGCGAAATAAGTCAATCAGAGAAAGACATGTATTATATGATCTCACTGATATGAGGAATTCTTAATCTCAGGAAACAAACTGAGGGTTGCTGGAGTGGGGGTTGGGGTGGGAGGGATGGGGTGGCTGGGTGATAGACATTGGGGAGGGTATGTGCTATGGTGAGCGCTGTGAATTGTGCAAGACTGTTGAATCACAGATCTGTACCTCTGAAACAAATAATACATTATATGTTAAGGAAAAAAAAAAGAAGAAGATAGCAGGAGGGAAAGAATGAAGGGGGGGAATTGGAGGGGGAGACGAACCATGAGAGATGATGGACTCTGAAAAACAAACTGAGGGTTCTAGAGGGGAGGGGTGTGGGAGAATGGGTTAGCCTGGTGATGGGTATTAAAGAGGGCACGTTTGCATGGAGCACTGGGTGTTATGCACAAACAATGAATCATGGAACACTACATCAAAAACTAATGATGTAATGTATGGTGATTAACATAACAATAACAAATTTTTAAAAAACTAGAGATTAAAAAAAGAAAAACTCCCTTTCTGTTAACCCACTTTTATGCATGCTTTTGTGTTACAAGAAGCTGAAGGCATCCTAAGTGACTGCACTTTCTGAAAAATCACCAAAATTAAACCATAAATAAATGGGAAAACTGAACAGATTAGTAATCATAGAAGAAATTAACATAATTTGAAATATCTACCAATTAAAAGTCATTCTGCTCAAGCGGTTTCACAGCTGTATATCTAGAACTTTAAAAAATACAGATAGTTATCTTGGTATTAAAAATAATTCATTTCCGGGGCGCCTGGGTGGCTCAGTCAGTTAAGCGGCTGCTTTCGGCTCAGGTCATGATCCCAGGGTCCTGGGATCGAGCCCCACATCAGGCTCCCTGCTCTGTGGGAAACCTGCCTCTCCCTCTGCCACTCCCCCTGCTTGTGTTCCCTCTCTCGCTGTGTCTCTCTCTGTCAAATAAATAAAATCTTAAAAAAAAAAAAGTTCATTTCCGACCTGGGCTGGTTCACTCCTCCTTAGGCAACCTGGTGGTCCCCCACTCCCAGGAGGCCACCATACTGATGCCAAACTTAGTGCAGAAACCTGATTGGCATAGTGCACTACAACCAAGAACTCCTGGGCTCAAGAGATCCTCCTGCCTCCTGAGCAGCTAGGACTACAGGCCTGCACCACTGCACCTGGCTAAAAATAGTTTAGATTATGGAAAAAGAAATAATTCTACAGAGCAAGCATAATACTAATGCCAAAATCTAATAAAGATAACCTAAGAAGAAAACTATAGACTATCAGTCATGAAAATAATTCCAAAAATTCTAAATAAAATATTAGCAAATTATAAAGCAGTAGTGAATTTGAAGAATGATACATTATGACAAAAGGGAATTTATCCTAAGAATGCAAGCATGATTCAATACGAGGAAATTATCAATACAATTGAGTAAATAAGCAATGACTTAAAGGAAAGAAAACACGATTATATCAATACATGAAAAAGAATAATTTGATATAACTCAGCATCTATTTAAAAAAAACTAAAATTGGAACAGAAGTAAACTATTTACACACAAAAACACTATTTACCTCAGAGCAATAATAAATATCATAATAAGTTGTGAAATAGTAGATCCATTGCCATTAAAATCAAGAACAAGATAGGGATGCCACTATTATTCAATTTTAAGGTTCTGGCTATTGTAATAAGAGGACATGAAAATATGATAAATATTTAACAGAGGAGACAAACTTACCTTTATATTTACATTATATAATTATATAACAAAACACCCAAGAAAACTTTACAAAAATCTGTTAGAGCTAACAAGGGTAAGGTGATAGAATGTAAGAAAAATATGCAAATATCAATAGCTTTAAAAAATTTAACCATAATCATCATCATCACTCTGAAATTGAAATGGAAAGAAATCCAATGCACAATAGTGCCATCTTAAGATATCCATGAATTAATTTATTTAGAAAGGAACAGGACCCATGTAAAAGGAGTTATTGAAGGGGATAAAATAAAAGAATAGAGAAGCACATTATGTTGCTGAATAGAAAGATTCAGAAAATAAAAATATAATTTCTTAATTAAATTAAGATTTAAATTACAAAAAGTATGTCATTCAGGTTTTATATGGAGCTGGACAAGAAATTACAGTTTAAATGACAGGATAAATGTGTAAATATTTCCACAAAATTTTTGATTAAGAAATAAAGGCAAGAAATGGCAAAGTAGAGAACTCCAAAAACCCATCTCTCCACTAATGCAATAATTAACCATTATAGCAAAAACCATCAGAATCAACTTTTTCTGAACTCTGGTATCTAATAAAAACTTAAAACAGTAAGATTAGTGTTTAATGAAGAAAGAAGCTACTAAATTTTGGTAAGAGAGTGTTGGAGAATTTCTACTGAACTGCCTACCATCTCCTACTCCTTAGCTTGGATAAAGCTATGGAGACAGTGGCCCACATTCCTCGTTGTGGCTTGCCGGTGCCAGGCAGGGCAATATGGATTTTGTTCTCAAAGAATTGTGATTGTGTGTTTTGACAGGTTAATATATATATATATTATAGAATTGCTGTATGAAAGAGAGGGATCAGCTGAGAGGATTGCCTTTGTTTTTTTTTAAGGTTTATTTATTTTAGAGAGAGAGGTGGGGAGGGGCAGAAGGAGAGGGAGAGAGGAACTCTAAGCAGACTCTGTGCTGAGCATAGAACTCCATACAGGGCTCAGTCTCACGACACTGAAATCACGACATGAACCAAAACTAGGAGTCAGATGCTTAACTGAATGTGCCACTGAGGCGCCTCCGGTTTACCTTTGTTTTATATGCCCTCCCCCCTTGGAATTTCCTCAGAGTTAGAGCAGACTTCCTAGTAGTATTTGCCAAATGCTGAACAGCAGATTTGAGGAGCAGAAGAAAGAATCAGTGAAACTAAAGATATATCAATTAAAATTATCCTGTCTGAGGGGCAGAAAGTAAAAAGGAATGAAGAGAAGTAAATAGCACCTCAGATGTATGTGAGACACTGCCAAGTGTACCAACAGATGCATAATGTGAGTTGTAGAAGGAGAAGAGAGAGAAAACATGGCAGAAAGTATATTTGAGGAAATAATGGCCAAAATATTCTAAAATTTGATGAAATATATGAATCTATATATCCAAGAAGGTTAACAAACTCCAAGAAGGCTAAACTTGAAGAGATTCCACACAGACACATTAAAATTGAACTATCAAAAGACAAAGACATATAAGGAATCTTGAAACTAGCAAGAGAAGTGACTTGTCATAGACAAGGGATCCTCAATAAACTTAACAGATAATTTCTCTTCAGAAACCATAGAAGCCAGAAGGCAGTGGGGTAATATGTTTAAAATGTTGAAAGAAAAAAAAAAATCTTCTCAACCTGAATTCTATATCCTGCAAAACTACCCTTCAAAAATGAAGGTGAAATTAAGACCTTCCCAGATAAACAAAAGCTGAAGGAGTTGCTTGCCCGTAAACCCACCCTACAAGAAATGCTAAGGGGAGTCTTTCAGGCTTGACAGCAATTCAAAACCATAAGAGCACAAGCAGGCAGAGTGGCAGTCAGAGGGAGAGGGAGAAGCAGGCTCCCCGCTGAGCAGAGAGCCCAGTGTGGGGCTTGATCCCAGGACCCTGGGATCATGACCCAAGCCAAAGGCAGATGCTTAACTGACTAAGCCACCCAGGCGCCCCTCTGTATATGATTTAAAAGACAAATGCTTAGAACAAAAATTATAAATCTATGTTAATGGACATACAGTATATAAAGATGTAAGTTGTGACAATAACAACATAGAGGGGGAAGAATGGAGCTGCATAGGAACAGAGTCTTTATACTATTGCAACTATGTTATTAATTGAAACTAGCTTGCTATACATTGAAGATGTTGATTTTAATCCCCAGGGTAACCACTAAGAAAATAATTAAAAACATTTAGAAGAGACCCCTCTTGGTGTACTTAGCTGGCTCAGTCAGTAGAGCATGAGACTCTTGATCTTGGGGTCACAAGTTCAAGTCCCATGTTGGGGGTAGAGTTTACTTAAAAAAATATATAGAATAGGAAATGAGAAGTGAATCATAATGATAAATTATTAAAAAACAAACAAACCCAAAGGAAGGCTATAATGAAGAAATTGAGAAATAAGAACTACATAAGACATATAAAAAACAAATAGCAAATGGCAGAAGTAAGTCCAGTAACTAAAGTTTGAAGGATTTGGGTGAGGGCAATACTAGGTAATGATATTCCATTTAGATATATTGGTGTTTGAGGGTTTTGGGGAGGGGGAATGGAGGGGAATCAGGAAGGGAAGATCCTATCAGCATGTGTAGCACAGCACTGAGATCTAGTGATATAGAATTGGTAGTCATCAGCATATTGATCAAAGGTTCTCAAATCTGACTGCACATTAGAGTCATCTGAGGACCTTTTAAAAGATACTCATGGTTGGGTCATAGTACCCCCCCCCAACACACACACAGTGAGGTTAAGAATAGTGCCCCAGGTGAATGTAATATGCAGCCACGATTAAGTACCATCATTATAAGGTAACTGGAGCTGTTGGGCATGGATGTGATCTTCAGTGAGAGTGCAAAGAGATCAGGGGAACTAGAGAGGAAATTTCTACTTAGAGTGGAGAAAGGTCTAGCTCTCCACTGTCCAGTATAGTAGCTGCTAGCTACATGTAGCTATGTAAACTTAAATGAATTAAAATGGAATGAAATAAAAAATTCAGTTCTGCAGTTACACCAGTCATGTTTCAAACACTTAATAACCACAGATGACTCATGACTACCATAGTGAACAGCACAGACAGAGAGCATTTTCATCATTACCAGAAGTCTGACTGGACAGTGCCAGATGACCCAAATGTGGGTAATTTCATTTACATAATGCATTTTCATGGCTATGGACATGTGGTGTTTTTATTTCTGTATGGTCCTCAACTCTTTATTCCTTTCTCTTTGATGTCCAGGGGAGTTATGTAGAGCTGTTGGCAGCTGGATTAAATTGATGCTTTTCATTTTCACCAGAGGGAAGGCATGAACGAAAAATATATATTTGTCTCCCTCAAGTCACTCATCTGAATCAGGAAGTTTAAATCTATTGCTCAACACTCATTATCACTTTGTCTCCATGATGTTCCTTGAACTAGTCAAGGGAAAGGTAGAATGGGATGACACCGATTACAGTAAATAATAGGCAGTGTAATTGGTTAAAAGTCTTGCATCTGATTATTAGTCTTGGGACTGGCTTTCATCCCAGATTCCATAGGCCATGAGAAATGAGTGTCTGTCTCCTTTCTGTTACCCATTCACTTTGGAATCTAAAGTGACAGTGTTCACATAGGAGCTTATTGGCCAAATGATCCTTAAATGGGGCAGAAGGACTTCTTTTAAAAGTATTTACCCCTTTTGACAGGAACCGCCATCTTCCAGTAATTCACCAAAATGACCAACACAAAGGGAAAAAGGAGAGGTACCCACTATATGTTCTCTAGGTCTTTTAGAAAACATGGAGTTGTTCTTTTGGTCACATACATACAAATCTACAAGAAAGGTGATATTGTGGACATTAAGGGGATGGGCACTGTTCAGCATGCCCCATAAATATTATCATAGCAAAACTGGAAGAGTTTATAATGTTGCCTAGCATGCCATTGGCATTGTTGTAAACAAACAAGGGTGAGATTCTTGCCAAGAGAATTAATGTATGTATTGAGCATATTAATCACTCAAAGAGCTGAGATAGCTTTCTGAAGCGTGTGAAGGAAAATGATCAGAAAAAGAAGGAAGTCAAAGATAAAGATACTTGGGTTCAACTGAAGCACCAACCTGCTCCACCCAGAGAAGCACACTTCGTGAGAACTAATGGAAAGGAGCCTGAGCTGCTGGAACCCATTCCCTATGAATTCATGGCATGATAAGTGTAAAAAAATTAAAAGACCTCAAGACTGTAATAAATAAATAAATAAAAGTTTATTTATGCTAATATTTAGGGAATATGAGTGAGGGGTACACAGGAGTTCTTTGTACTGTTCTCATACCTGTGTATGCATCTGAAATTATTTTAAAATAAAAAGTTACATAAACCAGCAAATCATGAATTTTCATGAAAAAATCAAACAATTGGCTTAAACAAGGTTTTCCAGTCTTTCCCCCCATGCATTTTAAATGAGTTTATCCTGTGTATACATTTTCTATCCAGTTTTCTTCACTTTCTATCCGGAAATTCTTCACTTGTAAGAATTTCCCACACATTATAATCAATAATATCACTCTTTAACTCTTCTACCCTTTCTACCACCATCTTTCTTTGTGGGAAAGTGACTGCTAGGTGAGATTGAGACAGTACAGTTTACACCATCATATGTTAGAATATCACATTAAATGGCTATATGATATTTTACTGGATTGGATCAGGTATACCATAATATACTTAACTAGTCTCCAATTTGGGGATATTTAGGGTGTCTCCAGTTTATCTCTACTGTTATAAACAAAGCTGTGATATTTTTGTACATAAAATTTTTTTAATATTCAAGATTTTTTTTTTGCTCAGTATAGCTTCCCAGAAGTCAAATTACTGGGTCAAAAAACGAGGAGCATTTTTAAAGATATGTACTGTTGAATTTCTTTTAAAATTGTGTTATTTGCCAGCAGTAGCTTTCTCAAGGGAAAGAAAACAGAATACCCAGAAACCAGAAATAGACCTCACTTTTCTTATATATAATTAATGATTCAAAGCCCCTTCCTTCTCATATATTTTAAGATTCTGTGATTATGTGACAAGTGGGTAATGTGTCATGAATGAAGTATATTTTGGGTGTTCCAAAATGTTACCTTCATCTTAGGAGGAAGAAAGATTGGTGAATTCTTCAACTGATGGCCTGACACTCTCTATAGTAACAGACACTAAGAGCTACATGAACATTGTCTGTCCCTGTTTCAGAGCAGGACTTTATTAAATGGGTCCCAAATTTTGCCTGTTAGTTTTTCCCATTTCTAAAGAAGCAAGAAGATCAGTGCCTTGAGCATAGCTGGCACTATTTTAAATTCTAAAGATCAGTACTGGCTGGAGTTCTGGGGAGGTGGTTAGGAAAGGTATGTGGAAGAGATAAACCTGAGCTGGGTCTGAAAGGCTGGGTGGGATTTAGATAGGCAGATGTGGGAGTTGGGAAAACACCTCTGTTATATGCGGGAAGGGGATGGAAGTCAAAGGTTCGAATTAGCACTGTCTTGGGTATAGCAGTATTTGGGAAGAGAGGGAAGTATGTAGGAATAGCTAAGCTGGGCCCTTTAGTTGGAGGATATTGAACATTTGGTTGAGAAACTAGGTCTTGATCTTGTAGGCATTGGGGAGTCACTCTAGCTTCTTAAACAGGATGTGATCAAGAAAGCTGTATAAGATGACTCCTATGGCTGTGCCAGTGATAAATCAGAGTAGGAGAGAATAGGATTTTTTCCCCAGAAGATAATGGAGTCCCATCTACAATGCTGGCAGTCAGAATGGAGAAGGGAAGAATGTTAGAGTTATTTCAAAGAAAGAGAGAAACAGGGCTTGGTAATGGATGTATTATAGAAGATGAGGTATAGAGAGAGCCTCAAGATGATATTCAAGTTCAAGCCTGAGTGACCATAAGACTGGTAGTGCTGCTATCCACAGAACTGAGAAAGGCTCTTCACTAGGCTGGTTACTCAGGCTCTGATACTTTCAGAGGAAACGGAGTTTCTGTCAAACAGATTCCATTTCTTCATAACCTCCATTTTACTTCAAAGATGCTTATTTTGCCTTCTTCTTGGTCTTCATCTGGCAGTGGCTCTTAGCATTTTAACTTTGGTTCTCTGTCCCAGAGGATTCTGCCAAGTAATAATCGTAAATGCTTAAATGCACTCAAGAAGTTCTGCTGAGTATTCCCTTCTAATGCAATCTCCTTCAGTGTGACTGTTTTGTAACTTTCTCATTTTGCATATTGGGATCTTTAAAACCAGGTCACCCTTGTTGTTACTGAGAGAGATTTACTTTTCTGCAAGGATACATTTCCTGCAAAGTTGGTTGGATCTCCACTCCCTTCCTGACCCAACATTTAAGATTAGGACTTGAAATGTTACAATAGTACAGTTTCAAAACAAAAGTTAAAAATTTCTCAGGGGACTTCCTTGGAAATAATGGTACATTCCTGTATGTGTGAAATGGTGCAGATTAAAGAATAGTGTCAAGAGAATTAGGAGACCTGGATTCTAGTCTCAGCTCTTCTGCTAATTGAAGTATGAACTTGAGCAAGTCACATTTAGCTCTTCTTTATGTCTCTTTTTCTCTTTCTGTGAAATGAGAAAGATAAAAAAGATGACTGCTAAGGTCAATGCCAGCCCTAAAATCAACTATGTATTAAAACGATGTTCACACAGCATTAGCAACATTTATGATACTTAGAGACCACTGGGTTAGATACAACACCAATGTGTTCACTCCATAAAGATAGGCAAATAGGATGATTCAGGCTAAAAGAAACGAAGTTTGAGACTCAGTTACTGGTTTGGATTGTTTTTATAGATGAAATAAACTAAATAATTCTGATTGAATAACTATTCTCTTTGACACTGGGGTCAGTCCAACATTATATGCCAGTTCTCCTAAAGTAGAATATAACAGGACCTAAAGGTGGGGTTGCTCTGATTTTCTGAGGTCTGCGCCTACAGCCTCTTGAGTGCTGATTCCCAGAAATAGCAGTCATACTGCTCAGAGCCATCTTAAAGAATCCTAGTAATTTTATCATAAGGGGAACCAGCCCAAGATCTTTCCTCTAATAGAGACTCCAAGGAGTATGTTGTTAGAAGAGAAGGTTTTACTCCACTGTGCCCCTTCCAAAAATTAAGACTATTGCCAGAGTATCTCTATTGCCTATTAATGATCCCTTATGGCTGTGTTATCCACAGCTTAACATAGTGCTTCTGAAATCTGGATAGCAGATCACTTGGAGGTCAGAATGTTCTCTGTGGACCTTATAAAATATTGCTATAAATGTATTCCAACTTCTTTAAGTATTTGCATCTACTACCTCAATATGCACTGAGCTCCATGTAAACAGAGGGGCATACTAACACATACAAAAACTCTGTTCAGCAAATTTTTCAGCTCTCAACTCAATTCAACCCCATTCGCCCAGCTACCTATTCTATCTACACCTTGCTCTCTGGATTAAATGCTAATGTAAACTGTGTTTTTCTTGGCTTCAAACTTTGGCTTCCTTTCAGATTTTTCTGCCTCTAGGACTGCCTCAGGTTACAATTGCCCTCTCTTGCATCTCCTGCTCTTCCCCCTCCCCCCACTACTTTCCTTTGTGAGCAAGTGGCTCTTACAAGTGGGATTGAGACAGTATGTTTCATACCATCATATGACCACAGGGTATTTTTACTAGCAGTTTAAAGTGCAGACACAAGTGGGCGCCTGAGTGGCTCAGTTGGTTAAGCGACTGCCTTCGGCTCAGGTCATGATCCTGGAGTCCCGGGATCGAGTCCTGCATTGGGCTCCCTGCTCAGCGGGGAGTCTGCTTCTCCCTCTGACCCTCCCCCTCTCATGCTCTCTGTCTCCCATTCTCTCTCTCAGATAAATAAATAAAATCTTTAAAAAAAAAAAGTGCAGACACAAGTATTTGACCACAAATGAATGAAAGCAAGCCATTGGTGACACCTGGTGTGCTTGTCCTAGGTGTTCTTCTGCTACATGTTCATTTGTTTTGCTGTCTGCTCCAGTCACTAAAGGATTTAAGAGGAATCTGGACTGAAAACCTGAAATGGAGAAAATTCTCCCCATGAACTAAAATTGTGTTTGCAGATTAAGAAATGACTGCCACACAAAAACAGACACATAGATCAATGGAACAGAGAGCCCAGAAATGGACCCTCAACTCTATGGTCAACTAATTTTCGACAAAGCAGGAAAGAATGTCCAATGGAAAAAGTCTCTTTAACAAATGGTGTTGGGGAAAATTGGACAGCCACATGCAGAAGAATGAAACTGGACCATTTCCTTACACCACACACAAAAAAGACTCAAAATGGTTGAAAGACCTAAATGTGGGACAGGAATCCATCAAAATCCTTGAGGAGAACACAGGCAGCAACCTCTTCGACCTCAGCCGCAGCAACTTCTTCCTAGACACATCGCCAAAGGCAAGGGAAGCAAGGGCAGAAATGAACTACTGGGACTTAAGATAAAAAGCTTTTGCACAGCAAAACAGTCAACAAAACCAAAAGACAACTGACAGAATGGGAGAAGATATTTGCAAATGACACATCAGATAAAGGGCTAGTATCCAAAATCTATAAAGAACTCATCAAACTCAACATCCAAAGAACAAATAATCCAATCAAGAAATGGGCAGAAGATGTGAACAGACATTTCTCCAAAGAAGACATCCAAATGACCAACAGACACATGAAAAAGTGCTCAACATCACTGGGCATCAGGGAAATCCAAATCAGAATCTCAATGAGATACCACCTCACACCAGTCAGAATGGCTAAAAATAACAAGTCAGGAAACGACAGATGTTGGCGAGGATGCGGAGAAAGGGGAACCCTCCTACGCTGTTGGTGGGAATGCAAGCTGGTGCAACCACTCTGGAAAACAGTATGGAGGTTCCTCAAAAAGTTGAAAATAGAGCTACCCTACGACCTAGCAATTGCACTACTGTGTATTTACCCCAAAGATACAAATGTAGTGATCTGAAGGGGCACGTGCACCCCAATGTTTATAGCAGCAATGTCCACAATAGCCAAACTATGGAAAGAGCTTAGATGTCCATCAACAGATGAATGGATAAAGAAGAAGTGGTATATATATACAATGGAATATTATGCAGCCATCAAAAAAACGAAATCTGGCCATTTGCAGTGACGTGGTTGGAACTAGAGAGTATTATGCTAAGCGAAATAAGTCAGTCAGATAAAGACAAGTATCATGATCTCACTGATATGAGGAATTTGAGAAACAAGACAGAGGATCATAGGAGAAGGGAGGAAAAAATGAAACAAGATGAAACCAGAGAGGGAGACAAATCATAAAAGATTCTTAATCTCAGGAAACAAACTGAGGGTTGCTGGAGTGGTGGGGGGTGGGAGGGATGGGGTGGCTGGGTGATGGACATTGGAGAGGGTATATGCTATGGTGAGTGCTGTGAATTGTGTAAGACTGATGAATCACAGATCTGTACCTCTGAAACAAATAATACATTATATGTTAAGGAAAAAAAGAAGACAAAGATAGCAGGAAGGGAAAAATGAAGGGGGGGAAATTGGAGGGGGAGACGAACCATGAAAGACTATGGACTCTGAGAAAGAAACTGAGGGTTTTTGAGGGGAAAAGCATGGGGGGATGGGTTAGCCCAGTGATGGGTATTAAGGAGGGCACATATTGCATGGAGCACTGGGTGTTATATGCAAACAATGAATCATGGAACATTACATCAAAAACTAATGATGTAATGTATGGTGACTAACATAACATAATTAACAAAAAAAGAAATGACTGCCATAGATTGATTTTGGTGGTGGAATACCTTGATTCAACCTGAAGAACACCAGTGATTTTTGGGCCTGTAATCTGATGAATACCAATTGATGGGAACATTTTGAGTGTTATTTATATAATTAATCATCCTGTACTATACTTATAGTAAGCAGTTCTGTAAGTTATGTCTACAACTTAGTGTACAATATGGGACTTTTTTTTTTTCTCCAACGGAGTTTATTCTTTTTTTAATTTTTTAAAAAAATTTTATTGTGTTATGTTAGTCACCATACAATACATCATTGGTTTTTGATGTGGTGATCCACGAACCATTGTTTTCATATAACACCCAGTGCTCCATGCAGTATGTGCCCTCCTTAATATCCATCACCGGGCTAACAAATCCCCCCTCCCCCCTCCCCTCTAAAACTCTGTTTGTTTCTCAGAGTCCATAGTCTCTCATGGTTCATCTCTCCCTCCAATTCCCCCCCCCGTTTTTCCCTTCCTTCTCCTAATGTCCTCCATGCTATTCCTTATGTTCCACAAATAAGTGAAACCATATGATAATTGACTTTCTCTGCTTGACTTCTTTTTTTTTTTTAAGATTTTATTTATTCGTTTGACAGAGATAGATACAGCGAGAGAGGGAACACAAGCAGGGGGAGTGGGAGAGGGAGAAGCAGGCTTCCCGCAGAGCGAGGAGCCCGATGCGGGGCCTGATCCCAGGACCCTGGGATCATGACCTGAGCCAAAGGCAGATGCTTAATGACTGAGCCACCCAGGCACTCCTCTGCTTGACTTATTTCACTTAGCATAATCTCCTCCAGTCCCATCCATGTTGATGTAAAAGTTGGGTATTCATCCTTTCTGATGGCTGAGTAATATTCCATTGTATATATGGACCACATCTTCTTTATCCATTCATCAGTTGAAGGGCGTCTTGGGTCTTTCCACAGTTTGGCTATTGTGGACATTGCTGCTATGAACATTGGGGTGCATATGGCCCTTCTTTTCACTACATCTGTGTCTTTGGGGTAAATACCCAGGAGTGCAATTGCTGGGTCATAGGGTAGCTCTATTTTTAAATTTTTGAGGAACCTCCACACTGTTTTCCAAAGTGGCTGTACCAACTTGCATTCCCACCAAGAGTGCAAGAGGGTTCCCCTTTCTCCACACCCTCTCCAACATTTGTTGTTTCTTGCCCTGTCCATTTTTGCCATTCTAACTGGTGTAAAGTGGTATCTCAATGTGGTTTTGATTTGGATTTCCCTGATGGCTAATGATGATGAACATTTTTTCATGTGTCTATTAGCCATTTGTATGTCTTTAGAGAAGTGTCTTTTCATATCTTCTGCCCACTTTTTGACTTGATTATTTGTTTTTTGGGTGTCGAGTTTGAGAAGTTCTTTATAGATCTTGGATACCAGCCCTTTATCTGTAGTGTCATTTGCAAATATCTTCTCCCATTCTGTGGGTTGCCTCTTTGTTTCATTGACTGTTTCCTTTGCTGTGTAGAAGCTTTTTATCTTGATGAAGTCCCAAAAGTTCATTTTTGCTTTTGTTTCACTAGCTTTTGGAGATGTATCTTGAAAGAAGTTGCTGTGGCCGATGTCAAAGATGTTACTGCCTATGTTCTCCTCTAGGATTTTGATGGATTCCTGTCTCACATTGAGGTCTTTCATCCACTTTGAGTTTATCTTTGTGAATGGTGTTAGAGAATGGTCGAGTTTCATTCTTCTGCATGTGGCTGTCCAATTTTCCCAGCACCATTTATTGAAGTGACTGTCTTTTTTCCATTGCACGTTTTTTCCTGCATTGTCAAAGATTATTTGACCATAGAGTTGAGGGTCCATATCTGGGTTCTCTATTCTGTTCTATTGGACTATATGTCTGTTTTTGTGCCAGTACCATGCTGTCTTGGTGATCACAGCTTTGTAATATAGCTTGAAATCGGGCAACGTGATGCCCCCAGCTTTGTTTTTCTTTTTCAACATTTCCTTGGCGATTTGGGGTCTTTTCTGATTCCATACAAATTTTAGGATTGTTTGTTCCAGCACTTTGAAAAATGTCATTGGAATTTTGATTGGGATGGCACTGAAGGTATAGATTGCTCTGGGTAGCATAGACATTTTAACAATGTTTATTCTTCCAATCCATGAGCATGGAATATTTTTCCATCTTTTTTTGTCTTCTTGAATTTCTTTCATGAGTGTTCTGTAGTTCCTAGAGTATAGATCCTTTACCTCTTTGTTTAGGTTTATTCCGAGGTATCTTATGGGTTTTGGTGCTATTGTAAATGGAATCGTTTCTCTAATTTCTCTTTCTACAGTTGTGTTGTTAGTGTATAAGAAAGCAACTGATTTCTGTGCATTGATTTTGTATCCTGCCACATTACTGAATTGCTGGATGAGTTCTAGTAATTTGGGGGTGGAGTCTTTTGGGTTTTCCACATAAAGTATCATGTCATCTGTGAAAAGAGAGAGTTTGACTTCTTTGCCAATTTGTATACCTTTATTTCTTTTTGTTGTCTGATTGTTGTTGCTAGGACTTCTAATACTATGTTGAACAATAGTGGCGAGAGTGGGCATCCTTGATGTGTTCCTGATCTTAAGGGAAAGGCTCTCAGCTTTTCCCCATTGAGGATGATATTCGCTGTGGGTTTTTCCTAGATAGATTTTATGAACTTGAGGAATGTTCCCTCTATCCCTATACTCTGGAGAGTTTTGATCAGGAAAGGATGCTGTAGTTTGTCAAATGCTTTTTCTGCATCAATTGAGAGGACCATATGGTTCTTCTCCCTCCTCTTATTAATGTGTTCTATCACATTGATTGATTTGCGGATGTTGAACCACCCTTGCATCCCAGGCATAAATCCCACTTGGTTGTGGTGGATGATCCTTTTAATGTATTGTTGGATCCTATTAGCTAGGATTTTGTTGAGGATTTTGGAATCCATATTCATCAGGGATATCGGACTGAAATTCTCCTTTTTGATGGGGTCTTTTCCTGGTTTGGGGATTAAAGTAATGCTGGCCTCATAGAATGAGTTTGGAAGTTTTCCTTCTGTTTCTATTTTTTGAAACAGCTTCAGTAGAATAGGTATTATTTCTTCTTTGAATGTTTGGTAGAATTCCCCAGGGAATCCATCAGGCCCTGGACTCCTGTTTTTTGGGAGGTTTTTGATCACTGCTTCAATCTCGTTACTGGTTATTGGCCTATTCAGGTTGTCAATTTCTTCCTGTTTCAGTCTTGGCAGCTTATAGGTTTCCAGGAAGGCCTCCATTTCATCCAGATTGCTCAGTTTATTGGCATATAGTTGTTGATAATAATTTCTAATAATTGTTTCTGTTTCCTTGGTGTTAGTCATGATCTCTCCCCTTTCATTCATAATTTTATTAATTTGGGTCCTTTCTCTTTTCTTTTGGATAAGTCTGGCCAGTGGTTTGTTGATCTTAGTAATTCTTTCAAAGAACCAACTTCTAGTTTTGTTGATCTGATCTACTGTGTTTCTAGTTTCTAATTCATTGATTTCTGCTCTAATTTTAATTATTTCTCTTCGAATGCGTGGCTTAGGCATCATTTGTTGCTTTTTCTCTAGTTCTTTAAGGTGTAGAGTTAGTTGATGAATTTGGGATTTTTCTATTTTTTTGAGTGAGGCTTGGATGACTATGTATTTCCCCCTTAGGACCACCTTTGCAGTATCCCACAGGTTTTGGACTGATGTGTTTTCGTTCTCATTGATTTCCATGAATTGTTTAAGTTCTTTTTTGATTTCCTGGTTGACCCAAACATTCTTTTTTTTTTTTTAATTTTATTATGTTATGTTAGTCACCGTACAATACAACATTGGTTTTTGATGTGGTGATCCACGAACCATTGTTTTCATATAACACCCAGTGCTCCATGCAGTATGTGCCCTCCTTAATACCCATCACCAGGCTAACAAATCCCCCCTCCCCCCTCCCCTCTAAAACCCTGTTTGTTTCTCAGAGTCCATAGTCTCTCATGGTTCATCTCTCCCTCCAATTCCCCCCCCATTTTTCCCTTCCTTCTCGTAATGTCCTCCATGCTATTCCTTATGTTCCACAAATAAGTAAAACCATATGATAATTGACTTTCTCTGCTTGACTTATTTCACTTAGCATAATCTCCTCCAGTCCCATCCATGTTGATGTAAAAGTCGGGTATTCATCCTTTCTGACTGACCTAAACATTCTTGAGCAGAGTGGTCTTTAGCTTCCAAGTGTTGGAATTTCTGCCAAATTTTTTCTTGTGATTGAGTTCCAGTTTTAAAGCATTGTGGTCTGAGAATATGCAGGGAATAATCTCAGTCTTTTGGCATCGGTTGAGACCTGATTTGTGACCCAGTATGTGATCTGTTCTGGAGAAAGTTCCATGTGCGCTCAGGAAGAATGAGTATTCTGTTGGTTTTGGTGGAATGTTCTGTATATATCTATGAGGTCCATCTGGTCCAGATGGTCCATTGCTGAGAGTGGAGTATTTAGGTCTACAATTAACGTATTGTTATCAATATGACTCTTTGTTTTGGTGAACAGTTGGCTTATGTAGATGGCTGCTCCCATGTTGGGGGCATAGATATTTACAATTGTTAGATCTTCTTGTTGGATAGACCCTTTAAGAATGATATAGTGTCCTTCTGTGTCTCTAATTACAGACTTTAGTTTAAAATCTAATTTGTCTGATATAAGAATTGCTACCCCAGCTTTCTTTTGAGGTCTGCTGGCATGGAAGATGGATCTCCATCCCTTCACTTTCAGTCTGGATGTATCTTTAGGTTCAAAATGAGTCTCTTGTAGGCAGCATATGGATGGGTCCTGTCTTTTTATCCAATCTGCAACCCGTGCCGTTTTATGGGAACATTTAGGCCATTCACGTTGAGAGTGATTATTGAAAGATATGAATTGTCATCATGTTGCCTGTGAAGACGTTGTTTTTATAGATCGTCCCTGTAAATTTCTGTTATATATCACTCTTGGGGTCTTTCTCCTTTTATAGAACCCCTTAATATTTCTTGCAGGGCCAGCTTAGTGGTCACATATTCTTTCAGTTTCTGCTGGTCATGGAAGCTCTGCATCTCTCCATCCATTCTAAATGACAGCCTTGCCGGATAAAGTATTCTTGGCTGCATGTTCTTCTCGTTTAGTACCCTGAATATGTCTTGCCAGGCCTTTCTGGCTTGCCAGGTCCCTGTGGATAGGTCTGACGTTATTCTGATGTTCCTCCCTCTGTATGTAAGGAATCTCTTCCCCCCAACTGCCCTTAAGATTGTTTCCTTGGTTCTAAGATTTGCAAGTTTTACTATTACATGCCGGGGTGTTGGCCCGTTTTCCTTGATCTTGGGAGGGGTCCTCTCTGCCTCTAGGACATGAATGTTTGTTTCATTCCCCAGATTAGGGAAGTTCTCAGCTACGATTTGCTCAAATACATCTTCTAGTCCTCTCTCTCCACTCCCTCCGGGATTCCAATTATTCTGACATTGGAACGCTTCATGGTGTCACTTATTTCTCTGATTCTATTTTCATGGATTCTGAGTTGTTTTTCCCTGGCCTCCTCTTTTCTCTTTTTATCTATTATATTGTCTTCTAGGTCGCTCATTCGCTCTTCTGCCTCAGTTACCCTAGCTGTTAGATTATCTAGATTGGATTGGATCTCACTGATAGCATTTTTAAGTTCTGCCAATTCAGCTTTCATTTCTGCCCTTAGAGACTCTATGTTGCCATTAATTGATTTCTCCATTCTTGCCATTGTCTTCACAATTGCTAGCCTGAATTCCATCTCCGACATCTTGGTTATATCTGCATCCATTTGTAAATCTGCAGCATAAGTCATAATCTCTGAGTCTTTTCTATTTTGGGGGCTCCTCCTCCTAGTCATTCTGTTGATGGGTGTTTGAGGGAATGTATAGACTCCAAATTATTGACCAGAACCCAAGCAAGATGCACCTGTTTTCTTGGGACCTTAGGGTTGCTGGCCTCTTGTTTTCCCAGCCTGTCTTCTGGGGGAGGGGCCTGCCGTGCTTTTACTCAGGCAACCCTGTTTGGGCGGAGTTGCCCTGCCCCCCTGTGGTGGGGGATGGGCTCAGCGGGAATCAGTTTTTGGGGCTTTTGTTCTCTGGCGGCTTTCCCTGGCGGCTTTCCGCGCCTCTTCCATGAGTCAGAGCAGAAGAGACCGTTTCCAACCCTCTGCCTCAGAGCAGAGAGACTGCAGTCTGTTCTTCAGTGAGCTCTCCAGGCCACACCATCTCCGTTTCTGTCCGTGCTGCTATAAACTGCAGCGTCCTGGGTTGTGCGCCCCTCCGCAGTGCCCCCAGTCCTGCCTCCAGGTCGGGGCACGTCTCTGCCCTTTATGCTTCTAAAACTGCCAGCCGCTCTCAGTTCACGCGTGTGACACCCCCCCGCTCTGGGTTCCTGCCCCGGGGGCTGCCCTAAAGTCCTTTCCCTGCCGCTACCAGTCTGCGAGTCTGTGCCCCATCCCCAGCGTGCGAGGCTGTGGCTCACTGGCGGTGTAGGATCCCCATGGCCAGGCACCCTCCCGCTGCCGTTTATCCTCTGATATCTGCCCATGGAATCACAGCTCCCTGCTTCATACCTCGAAACCAACTGCCTGCAATATTCTGTTTGTAGAGATCCAGATCTTCTTACATCTCAGGCTGGTTTCATGGGTGCTCAGAGTGGTCTGGTAGATATCCAGCTCAATTCCGGGGACCAGTTGAAATAGGGTCCCCTACTCCTCCAGCATCTTTCCCCCCTCACAATATGGGACTTTTATTGACCCTCAAATTTTCTCAAATACTAGCATCTTAGGATACTAGTATTTATTAAAAATATTCCTCTTGGCCCTTGTCTCTCCCAGATGAACCATGTCTCAAGTCAGGAGGTTTTTAAGCCTGCTCTTTAGTTTAATGGTCCCAAATATTTATCAAGGGCTTTAAGATTACAAAGTTCTTTTATATATACCATCTCATTAAATTATTTTACTATCCTTGCCTACCTCACTGAGTTGCTATCATTTACTTTTTAAAATACAGTTGACCCTTGAACAATGTAGGGGTTAGGGGTGCTGACCCCCTGTGCAGTCAAAAATCCATGTGTAACTTTTGACTCCTCCAAAACTTAACTACTAATAGCCTGCTGTTGGCCAGGAGCCTTAGCAGTAACATAAACAGTCAATTAACACATATTTTGCATGTTACATGTATTATACACTGTGTTCTCACAATAAAGTAAACTTAAGAAAATGCTATGAAATCATAAAGAAGAGAAAATATATTTATAGTACTGTACTGTATTGAAAAAAAATCCATGTATAAGTGAACCTGTACAGTTTAAGCCCATGTTGTTCAAGAGAATATTTTCATCATCACAGAAATTAAGAGTTTGCTATACCACCCAGGGACTAGTAAGTGGCATAGTCAGAATTATAACCTAAGCCTTCTAATTCCATGTTCTGGACTTTCCCACCTGGTCCATTCAGTGTAAAATGGAAAAGTGAGGAATACCCTATGAAATACAATGATTTAAAAAAAAGCCTTTGTGTGACTTGACCTCTGCAGTGATCCCAGGGCTGCACTTCACATTGTATTTGAAGATGGTTACCATGTTTCAGCTGAGCTCCAGCAAGATTCTGCCTTTGGATCCTTCAGCAAGTTGAACTATGCTTATAAATCCTTTTAAGTAATAGAAATTTTCCTCACTGATATGGACTAAATTATATCCCTCCCCCCAAATTCACACATTGAAGCCCTAATGTCCAGTGTGATTGTATTTAGAATAAGAAAGTAATTAAGGTTAAATGAGGTCATGAGGGTAGGGCCCTGATAGGATTAGTGCCCTTATAAGGAGTGACATCAGGGAGCTCGGTCACTCTTTCAACCATGTCGGGACACACTGCCTGCAACCAAGAGAGCTCTTGCCAGAAACCAAATCAGCTAGCACCTTGATTTTGGACTTCCCAGCCTCCAGAGCTTTGAGAAATAAATTTCTGTTGTTTAAGCCACTGAGTCTGTTGTAATTTGTTATGGCAGACTGAGCAGACTAAGACATCCGCTGTAGGTTTCTTCTTACAATGGAAAAATTAAAAAGTTTAAAGAAGGTATCATTGGTGGTGCCTGGGTGGGTCAGTCAGTTAAGCATCTGACTCTTGGTTTCGGTTCAGGTCTTGATCTCAGGGTTGTGGGATCGAGCCCTGAGCCCTGCATCTGGCTCCATGCTCAGCATGGAGTCTGCTTAAGAATCTCTCTCCCTCTCCTTCTGCCCCTCCTCCCCACATTCTCTTTCTCAAATAAATAAATAAATCTTAAAAAAAAGAAGATATCATTGACATTCCAACAGTTGTGTACATGGGACAGATTGATTATACCTATTTTGTTCTGAGGGGATACATTTAAATTAATAGAATCCACTCATAGTAGGCATTGAGAGGTTGCCCTGGGTTTGGGGTTAGAAGGAACTGAGGGAGCTTTATTAAATGACTTTTTTTTCACTGGGGGTGGGAGTCAGTAGTATTATACCCCTGGAAACTCAGTGTAGCAGACGAGGAATTTACGTTGCCTACTCAGTGGATTGGCCTACAGCTTTGTATTGGAATTGCTAATTTATTATTAGAGGGGCTTGATCTGGCTCTTAATACTCTTCTTACTCAAAGGTGTTAAAAACGTTATATACATTCTATATATCTATGATATTATTATACATCACCCATTTGTAATTTTGGTTTATAATCTGAACAAAACTATTATTTTGAACTTAAGTCAAAATGACAGTTTCATCACAAACCCAGTTTTATATAATAACTTCTTCCTCATTTTTCTCTGTTTACTCATTATTATA
This sequence comes from Mirounga leonina, assembly GCF_011800145.1. Classification (NCBI taxonomy): domain Eukaryota; kingdom Metazoa; phylum Chordata; class Mammalia; order Carnivora; family Phocidae; genus Mirounga; species Mirounga leonina. The sequence goes on from NW_023270175.1 coordinate 4,868,910, forward strand.
TTCCTTTACTTACATGAACTGCTGAACATTCCTAGATTTTTTATATTTTGGCATGACTACTGTTGTAGGGTATTTTATTTTATTTTATTTTATTTTATTTTATTTTATTTTATTTTATAGGGGTATTTTAAACCTTTGACACTTATGGATGGTCTTGTCTTTTTCTTCTTTCAGTTTTTTCCCAATGTAAGAATGGTCTTGAGGGGATGGGCAAGACAGAATGGTCAGCAGCTTTCCCTGTTAGTGGATACTAAGGCCAAGATAGAAGAAGGACACCAGCTATTCTCTTAATATTTAAAAACACAGTCCCACATGTGAGTACAATAGAGCTGACCTTCTGAAAGACTATGAAAAAGGCAGTTTCTTGGGCATATTTCTACTTTTCCTTTTTTATTTCCTTTTCACATCTACTTCCACTGCCTGCACCAAGCACAGAGCCTACAGGCCAATGACACAGGGCCTTCTTGTCACTTAGCTAATATCCATAAAGGTGTTAGCTGATTAAAAGGCTGAAAATATTACTGTTCACAGGAAATACCTTGCTATTTAAAAAGGGAATTCTTGGAAATCAAAAAGACTTCAAGACCCATAGTAATGAATTTTTAATAGTGGAATTTTGAGGATAGCTATTTTTGTTCTGGAGAGAAAAAGATAGCCAAATGCTTTATGTATTTGTTAGGGTAGCCTAACACCCTTAGTGGGCAGGGAGCACACACAAATGTCCCTAGGAAGAAGAATTCTGCTCCTTGCTTACAGATTATATGATGCTTCCACAGTGATTCTAATCTCTGGAGACAGAGGCAGTAGTGTGCTGTAGATGGCTCATACAGCCTCACATCTTGGATTTGGCAAAGGATTGCTGTCCAGGCAACATCAGCAAATATAGATAAATTAGACCTTGTAAAAGTTGAAAACTTTTCTATGCTTCAAAAGATGCTACCAGGAAAGTGAAAAGATAACCTACAGAATGGAAGAAAATGTTTGCAAATCATATATCTGATAAGGGGTTTGTATCTAGCATATGTAGAACTCTTGTAACTCAGTAATAAAAAGACAAATAACCCAATTAAAACTATGCAAGGGACTTAAATAGATGTTTCTCCAAAGAAAACATACAAGTGGCCAATAAGGACATGAATAGATGCTCATCATTAATCAGGCAAATGTAAATCAAAACAATGAGATACCACTTCACACCCATCAGAATGGCTATAATAAAAAAGTCAGATAATAACAAGTGTTGATGGCGATGTGGAAAAGTCAGAACCTTCATGCACTGCTCTGGGAATGTGAAATGGAGCAGCCACTTTGGAACCGTCTGATAGTTTGTCAAATGGTTACAAATAGAGTTACCATATGATCCTGCAATTACACTTCTAGGTATATATCCAAAAGAAATGGAAGTGTATGTTCACACAAAACTTACACATAATTGTTTATAGCAGCATTATTCATCATAGATAAAATGTGGAAACCACCTACATGTCCATCAGCTGATGAGTGGATAAACAAAATATGGTTATATCCGTACTATGAAAGATTTGGCCATAAAAGGAATGAAGTCTGATACATGCATCAATGTTGATGAACCTTGAAAACATTATGCTAAGTGAAAGAACTCAGTCAAAAAAGGCCACATAATATATGATTCATTTTTATGAAATGTTCAGAATAGGCAAATCTATAGAGCCAGAAAGTACATTAGTCATTGCTGAGAGGTGGGGGACTTGGTTCTAGGGTTTGTGGTTGTTTTTTACTATAGTGATTGTTGTGCATATCTGTGAATATATTATACTAAAAGACAGTGAATTATATACTTTAAGTCAGTTATTTATATGCACACCATGTATGAATTATTTATCAATAAAGCTGTTTTATGATATAAATTAAATAGAGACATTGAAGATGAAGATATAAAAAAACCAAATTGAATTTCTAGAGATGAGAAGTACAGTATCTGAGGTAAGTAGTATACTGCATGGGATTAATGGTGAAGAAGAGATTAGATGATGAGGAAGAAAACATTAGTTAACTTTAATACACAGTGATAAAACTATCCAAAGTGAGGCACAGAGAGACAAAAGAAAACAAAACAGAATATTAGTGAGCTATGGGACAATTTCATCATATGTGTAACTGGAGTTCCCACAGGAGAAAAGAGAGGAGATGGCCAATAAGGGATTTGAAAAATAATAACTAAAATATTTTTCAAATATGATGAAATGTATACCTATACATCCAAGAACCTCAAGTACAAGAAACACGAAGGGAATTATGCCAAAAGACATCTTAATCAAATTGCTCAAAATTATTGATGAAAGAAAAATCTTAAAAGTTATCAGAGGACAAAAAACACCTTGGATTCAGAGGATCAAAGATAAGATTGACAGCAGATTTCTCTTCAGAAACAATATGAGCTAGAGGTAAGTGGGGAAACATCTTTAAAAGTAGTGGAAGAAAAAAGTCAAATCCTTCACTGGGAAAAAAAATCTTAAGAAAGAAAAATGAAATAAAGAGTTTCTCAGACTGCAAAATTTGAAATAATTCATTACCAGCAGACCCACACCAGGGGAAATATTAAAGGAAGAACTGCAGGCAAAAGGAAAATAATGTAAGAAACAAATACAGACGGGCGCCTGGGTGGCTCAGTCATTAAGCATCTGCCTTCAGCTCAGGTCGTGATCCCAGGGTCCTGGGATCAAGCCCCGCATCTGGCTCTCTGCTCGGCAGGAAGCCTGCTTCTCCCTCTCCCACTCCCCCTGCTTGTGTTCCCTCGCTCTCTGTCTCTCTCTGTCAAATGGATGAATAAAATCTTTAAAAAAAGAAACAAATATGGATCTACACAAAGAATGATGAGCAGTAAAATTGGAAGATACATGGGTAAATATACAAGACACTTTTTTCTTATTTAAGTCTCCTTGAATGTAATGGACTATTTCAGCAATGATTTTAGCAGTGTATTGTGGAGTTTATAACATAAAAAGTAAAACCTTTGACAGCAATAGCACAAATGCTGGGATGAAAAAAAAATGGGAGTATACTGTTTCAAGTTTCCTATATGGCAGGATTTCTACCTCTAAGGCAGATACTTCTCTGCTGTGCATCTTAGGAAAAAAAACTGGCCCACATCTAGACACACTGGAAATTCCTTTGCCATTTTGCTTCTAGTCAGAGAATAAGAACTTGCTAATCTTTGTGTCAATAAGGTGCCATCTGCCTGTCAGTCAGTTGGTGACAAAAACTGGTTTATTTTCCCTAGTTCTGTTGACTGAAGCATTTTACATAGCACTACAGTTTCAGGGGATGGTAGCTGATACTCTGTCATTTTCTACCCTCTCTTGTTCTTCACCTTTTTTTTTTATTTTAAGATTTTATTTATTTATTTGCTAGAGAGAACATAGGTGAGAGAGAGTGAGAGAGAGTACAAGCAGGGAGAGCTGCAGGCAGAGGGAGAAGCAGGCTCCCTGCTGAGCAAGGAGCCTGATGCCAGACTCGATCCCAGGACCCTGGGATCATGACCTGAGCTGTGAAGGCAGCCGCTTAACCGACTGAGCCACCCAGGCATCCTCTTGTTCTTCATCTTGATGCAAAATTTCCCTTGCACGTGAAAAGACAAGTAGCTTGAAAACATGAGGTTGTCACTTGGTCTTGAACTTAAAGTTTCTAGGCTGGTATTCAAGTATTGAGTGAACATCTGCTATGCTCTGAGCATTCTTAGGAGTATGCATTATATTATTTATCTTTATATTCCCCCCAAAGTGCCTAGCATATTGCCTCCATATAGAAGGCACTCACTATATTGTTACTGAAGAAATAAATGAGACCACATGGTGCTTATGATTTGCCTACTACCTATATTCACAGTGCCCAACCCAATGTGCCTGACCATGCTTAGTTACCTTGCATTTTAATGGTAAATAACTTCTTATGGATTCAAGTCCATGAGAACAAAAATTGGGTCTGTCACATTCATCAATATATTTCTTCACCTAGCATAGCATCTGGCATGTAGCAATAGTAGCTTGGCAAAATTTTGTTGAGTGGATGAATGAGCAAATAAACAAATGGACTTAGGGAAAGCTATTTAATCTTTCTGAGCTCTTGTTTCCTAATATGGAAAGTAGCATTAATAATCTTATTGTGATAATATACATGTAAAGTGTCTAGCACATTGCTTGGCACATAGCAGGCAATCAATATATGTCCAAGTTTTTCCTTTCTCCCCCTTACTCCATCCCAACCACCTACTTGTATGCATGTCCTGAGACCATTTTCCATAATGACTTTGTTCTAGCATGTGAACTGAAAAACCAAATTATCAACCATGTTGATGGCCAATATTACCTTAATTTAACTCTCAAGGTGGGTCCAGGGAACTTTCATGGATGGATGGAAAACCCTTCAAGATCTAAAACTATAAATTCTGAAAGGAAGGTTTTTCAAACCCCCATGAACAAAGGTAGAGGAAATATTTATGAGCTCTGAAGCTCTTCAGCACATAAGGCATGGGTTGGGAGATTCTTTCACTTACCAGCTCTGGGAGGTCTGAATGCTCAGAATTTTCATACTTTCCAATCTGATGCTCCAACCTCATGTTAGACCAAGGCTTCCATGAATGATCCTAGACAGCTAACTTTTGAGAAACTCATCTACCTCTCATCTAAGATGTGGATTCTAGTTCCAACTATGCTGAAATTTACCTTAGGCCAATCCTGTAATTTCTCTGAGACTCAATTCTCTCTCCATAAAGATTTGTAAATTTCCATCAAGGTGGAAGAGGATAAAGAAAATGTGGTGCTTTATACAATGGAATATTGAACTGCAGTTAAAAGGAATGGTCCAGGGGCACCTGGGTGGTCAATTGGTTAAGTGTCCAACTTGGTTTCTGCTCAGGTCATGATTTCAGGATCCTGAGATTGATACCCACACTGGGCTCTGTGCTCAATTGCAGCGTCTGCTTGTCTCTCTCCCTCCCACTCTGCTCCTCCCCCTCCCTGCTCGTTCACACTCTCTCTCAAATAAAAAAATAAAATAAAATAAAAGGAATGGTCTAGATCTCAAAACAATGCTGGGTGAAGAAAGCCAGATACATACTGTATGATAACTTTTAAATAAAACACAAAAAAAAATACTACATGTTTGTATATAGAATTATCAAATATGATCTGAAAAGAAAATCAGCAAACTAATAGTTCTTACATCTGAGGGGAATGGGAGGGCACAAGGAGGTGTACCAGATTGCGAAGAGGTCCATTAGATTTATCTGTAATATTCTGTCCTAAATGAAAAATAAAATTTCTTCTAATTTTCTATATTTTAAAAATAAATTTCTAAAATATTCTTAAAAAAAAAAAGGAAAACGTTAGATTAGGTACTCCCTAAGGTCCCTTTGAGCTCTAAAATTCTAGGGCTCTAACATAAAAGGAAGAATTCAGTAGTGGAAGGTTGCAACAGTCTCACTTAGCTCACTTTGGCTAAATTCTCCCCTGGGAGATCAGAGCAGACCACCTTTAAGATCTGTTCCAACACTGAGTGTCTTTGGAAACAAGAGAAGACAGACTCAGCTCTTTTATATGAATCATTGCTTTCTGGGCTCCTGCATGAACTATGTCCTGACTTCAGTGTAGGAGTTGGGGATCAGAAGGGCTTGGCTACCAGATGGCTTACTACAGAGAGGTAAAATTATCTTGGATGTTTTCCACCATGGAATACTTCTATCTTTTGACAGGAATATCAAGGGAAGATGTTTTCCCTGTAGAATTTTCTTTCGCTGCTTACTTTTTCTTTTATGTTAACTGCTGCTGCTAATAGAAGCTGCTTTAAGCAGAATTGCTTTATCTTTGATGAGTAGACAAGGGCTTGTCTGAAATTTAAAAAACCCAGACATCTGATTGCTACTTATTGTGGCAAAAAGACAGAAGAACTAATTGGCAACTCTCTCACCCCCACCAATTGTCTGCCTCTTTCCTCTTTCCTTTCTTGTGTTCTATCCCTTCTAGGACAGCAATGTAGGGCTGTTAGGTACCTTCAGCTCTGAACACTTTCTTTCCCTCTATACCACTGCACACTTATTCCTGCTTCTAACGTAGTAGTTATCCCAGCGGCTAGATACATTTGGAATATTTCCCCCTTCTCCTCTGGGCTTCTGTCCAGCTCCCCTTCACAAAGCTTTCCCTGACCACCTCATTGCACAGTGACCTCTCTTCTCTGTCCACTATGGCTTATCAGCTGTACCATATAGATTAATCCTTATACCACTTTGAATTCTCTCACCATTTAAACAATGTTCATCTTCTTTCCCTGTCATCCCATTTTATAAACAGGGCTGGGAATTGGATGGATGGGTGACAGTGGCCAAGGGTAGTAGACTGTTAGGGCCCAAATGTTCATAGGATCTTTTTTCATTCCCAGTTTTTTCCTGCCATTTAGAGTGAAAATGTTAGGTCAATGTGTGGTTGGAGAACACACCTGAGCAAATGAGCAAAGTTGACAGATACATCAATTTGAGAGGGAAAAGGCCTTTAGGGCTCCTATGCAGTATTTTTGTAAGAACTAGGCAGTAATCTATCACTTCTAGGTCCATTCATCAAATAAATAGGTTGGGTAGGTTTTATTAAAAAATGAATTTAGCTGCTGACTGGCTCTGCTACCTTTGTCATAGTCTGAGAAACTGTCTACTGGGTAAATTAGAGATTTTTCAAAAGCTTATAAATACCAAACTCATTTTTCCTAGTACACAGAAGCCCAAAATGATCCCTAGCATTTTGGTCTATCTGATAAATAATCTGCATCTTTTGTTTCTAAAAAGAAGAAATCGATCAGCCCAGTTGATTTCTTAGATTAGCTTTCTAACTCAGAGAGAATTTATCATCATTCTTCTTACTGTAGTTAGTTTGGATGTCAGCCTGAAGCTGAAGTTGAGCACTAAGAATTCCAAGTCACAGATCAGTAAACTATGACACAAATCAAATGAACCCAGTTATTAGGGACAAAGCTGATATGATCATTGGCAAGCAGAATCTCTGATAAGTTACTGCCTTGCATATTCAAAAAATAATTTGTGCTTGGAGACAGGGTGGGGGGAAGAAAAGAGGTGGAATGAGGATTTGCAAAAAAGCATGAAAACCTTTGGGGTGATGGATATGCTCATTATCTTGATTGTGGTGATGGTTTCATATGTGTATACGTATGTCAAAACTAATCAAGTTATATACACTTTAAATATGTGGAGCTTATTGTATTTCAATTATACCTCAATAAAGCTGTTAAAAATAATTTGAAGATATACATTTTAAAAAATTGCATTCCATCATTGAGATAAATTCTTGAAGCTCATAATCTCCACCTTAACCCCAGTGGTTAAGAAAATGTGTTTTGGAGTTGGATGGATCTGTGGCCGTATCATTTACTAGCTTAGTGACTTTGGGAAGTTTTTTTTTTTTAACTTCACTGAGTCTCAGTTTCCCATCTGAAAATTAGAGATTGTAATGAGAGCACCTAATTCATACTTTCAGGGCTAAATTAGAGAATGCACGGAAAGCACTTAGCACAGCATAGGGCACTAATTAAGCCTTAAAGAAGTGGAAGTTATTATTTTACCTGCAAGTGTGATATTAACCTTGTCTTGGGTGAAAGCATACAGAATCCCCAGCAGATTCCTAAAGTAGTTTATTAAATGCAGTCAATCAGCTACCTTTATTAGACACTAGTGGGTAGATCCCCATAACTGAAACTGCTGGGAAGTAAAAAGATATGCAAATCAGAGCCCCTGACCTCAGTGAGCTGATTAAATGAATGGGAGAGATGGGACACATGTATGAATGAGATTGTGCCAGAGCATGTATGGAAACATACGAAGAAGTCCTGATTTAAGTAGTGGAAGCAATACAAGGAACAGTGAGTGGACAGTTTGGCAGGGCTCACTGGCGAACAGTGGTGGTTGGCAGTCAAACAGGTCAGGGTTTGAGTCCCATCCCTGCCACTTATTAGTTGGAAGAGCCTGAGTAAGTCACTGAGCCTTTCTGAACCTTAGTTTCATACATAGAGATACTAATATCTTCTGAGGTTTTTGTGAAGATTGAATGAGGTAATGCATTTGTAGCACTTAGCACAGAGCCTACACCATAGTAAACATTCAACAAAAATGAGGGCAATTTCTATAATTATATCTCCAAATTTCAGGGTTCTTTTCCACTCTTGTTCCCACATGTTTCTTTCTGCCATATTGATGGGAGATTTCCACAGAAGAATCTCAGGGCAATTTCACTGACCAAAGCCTCCTGATTTGTCTGGCAGTGTGTTGGTTCTCAGCAGGCCTGATGACTTCTGCCCTTTTGAATTCCACTTAGCCATTCTAGTGGATAATTAGAACTAACACTTACATGGTCCTATGACACAATATTCTGTGTCAAACAATACAGGACATTTTAGAGAGATGATTCATTGGCCCAAATCTTTCTGTGCCCAGGTATATTATTAGTCAGCATAGACTACCATAACAAAATACTGTGGGCAACCTGAATTTATTTCTCATACTAACAGAGACTGGAAGTCTAGTTGCTTGCTGATTCCGTTCCTGGTTTGCACACATCTTTCTCACTGTCCTCACATGGTAGGGAGAGAGAGACACACACAGAAAGACACACATTCACACACACACACAGACACACAGAGTGAAAGTTAGAGCATGTGAGAGAGAGGGAAGAAGTGTGTGATGTCTCTTCTTATAAGGGCACTATTCCCATCGTGAAGGCTCCACCCTCATGAGCTCACCCAACCCTAATTACCTCCCAATGGCCCCATCTTCAAATACCATCACATTAGGGATTAGGATTTCAATATATGAATTGGGGGGGGTGCACAATTCAGTCCATAGGCTACTATTTTCTGTTCATAATTAAGTAAATGGCAAGTGCATTCTTGCATTTTTTTTAGGCCAAAATACTTGAAGTCATCTAGCACTTAGGATCCTGGTTTGCACCCAGGTGGTCCAGCTTTGACTCTTGGTGTGTGTATACTGGCCTGGTAAAGAGGCAGTGGAGTGTAGTGGTTGGAAGTCAGACTCTTGAGCAGAACTTCCTGATTTTGAAACAAAGCTTTGCTCCCTACCAGCTGTGAGACTTCAAAAAACTTAGTCACTCTCTCTGTGAGGCTAACCATCTGCAAAATAGAGAAGATACCATGCATGCATACATACATACCTTTTTAGAAAAATTTAAATTCAATTAGCCAACATATAGTTCATCATTAATTTCAGATGTAGTGTTCAATAATTTATCAGTTGTGAATAACACCCAGTGCTCATCACATCATGTGCCATACATACCTTATTGGCTTGTGGTGAGGATTAAATTAGTTAAGAAAGCAAAGAGTTTAGAACATAGGAAGTGCTTAATAAATGTGAGCTATTATTATCCATTAGAAAACAAACTCCCTGAGGGTAGGGATTTCTGTTTGCTGTGTCCCAAGCACACAGAATAGTACCTGGTACCTATAGAAGGTGCTCATTTTTGCTGAATAAATGAATGAATCTTTAGTCCCTCTCTTTCAACCATCATATTTAACCCACCAGTTCTACTTTCAAAATATATCTAGAATTGACCAGTTTTCCCTGTTTTCTCTGCTACCATCTGGTCAATAGCCTCTATCTCCTTTCACTGGAATGATTACAGTATCATCCTAATTGACCTTGGTCTTTCATTCTTTTACTGCCATTGTCCATGCTGGGCCACCCTCCACTGAAACCTGCCTCACCTCTCCTTGCCCAGAACCATTTCTTTAAAGTGCACTCAAAGTGATTGATCCTTTTTAAAATACTTTAAAAAAAAGTTTTTATTTAAATTCTAGTTAGTTAACATACAATGTAATATTAGTTTCAGATGTACAATATAGTGATTCAACACTTCCATACAGATGATTGATTCTTTTTAAGCCTAACTTAGATCACACAGCTCCTCTGCTCAAACCCTCCTGTGATCCCCATCTCATTCACAGGAAAGGGCAAAATTTGCACCTGATCTGCTTTTAGTTACCTCTCTGATCTCTCCTTCTATTACTTACCCCTTTGCTTAATGTGTTTTACTCACACTGGAATAGAACAGTATTTCTTTAATATACCATGCACAGACTCCTGCCCCTGGATCCTTTACTTGCTGTACCTTTTTCTAGGAGCGTTCTAAATTCACTTCCTCATTTTCTTCAGATCTCTACTTAAATATTGCCATTAGAGAGACTGTTCCTGATCATCCTATATAAAACAGCATCCCAACTTCCAGTGTTCCCTCACCACCTTGCTCCACTTTAGTTGTCTCCATAGCATTTATCACCACCTGACATATCTGTTATTTGTTTGTTACTTATCATCTGTCTCACCTCATCAAAATGTCATCTCCACCAGGGAAGGCACTTTGGTGATTTTATTCACTGCTGTATCCCCAGTGCCTGGAATGGTGTCTGGAATATTTTAATTCCTCAGTAATTATTTGCTGAATGAATTCAAGTAATTCATGAATAGACATTTTTCCAAAGACATGAATAGGCATTTTTCCAAAGAAGACATCCAGATGGCTAACAAACACATGAAAAGATGCTCAGCATCACTCATCATCAGGGAAATACAAATCAAAACCATGATGAGACCTCACACCTGTCACAATGACTAAAATTAACAACACAAGAAACAGGTTTTGGTGAGGGTGTGGAGAAAGGGGAACTCTCTTAAACTGTTGGTGGGAATGCAAACTGGTGCAACCACTCTGGAAAACAGTATGGAGTTTCCTCAAAAAGCTGAAAATAGAACTACCCTATAATCCAGCAATTGCACTACTAGGTATTTACCCAAAGGACACAAAAATAGAGATTTGAAGGGGGACATGCACCCTGATATTTACAGCAGCATTATCAATAATAGCCAAACTATGGAAAGAGCCCAAATGTTCATTGACTGATTAATGAATAAAGATGTGGTGTATATATATACAATGGAATATTACTCAGCCATCAAAAATTGAAATCTTGCCATTTGCAACAACATGGATGGAGCTAGAGTGTATTATGCTAAGTGAAATAAGTGAGTCAGAGAAAGACAAATACCATATGATTTCACTCATATGTGCAATTTAAGAAACAAGACAGATGAACATATGGGAGGGGGAAAAAAGAAAAAAAGAGAGAGGGAAACAAACCATAAGAGACTCTTAACTATAGAGAACAAACAGAGGGTTGATGGAGGGAGGTGGGTGGGGGATGGGCTAGATGGGTGATGGGTATGAAGGAGGGCACTTGTTGTGATGAGCACTGGGTATTGTACGTAAGTGATGAATCACTGAATTCTACTCCTGAAACCAATATTGCACTGTATGTTAACTACCTAGAATTTAAATAAAAAATTGAAAAGAAAGAAAGAAAAAGTAATGTCCCTAATTAGCGTCTTCTTACGCTAAGGAGCAGTTTATGTTCTATAACTTCCTTTGAAGGACAGCTATATTTGGCTTTGATTATGGGAGAGTGGGAAAAATGAATTTTTCCTTTACAAAACCAGTTTGGTAAGCAAAATATAAAAAAAACATGGGGTTCATGGGGGAAAACATTTACAAAAGCCTTGGGGATGAAAATTTGTAGGGACAGTGGCCTTATTATGTGTTACCACTTCTCCATGCTATGGGTCTGGTCAAAATGTTGTCAGTCTGAGGTGGTGAGTACTGAGGACCAGCTCCCTGTGGCTGCATTTAAAAATCATTCTGAAAAGTCTGTTCTTTTATTTCCATAAAATAACATTTTTCAAAAGACTCAAACTATTAACAGTGTCTTCTGGGAAATGTGTTGTTTTTTTTTGGGTGGGGGGAAATGGCAGAGGAAAATGGGAACAAGGGAAGGGAAAAGTAGACTTTTATTTTTATATAATTCTGTATTATTAATTTTTTTAACATGGAGTGAGAATTACCTTTTAAAATAAAAATATATTCTCTATTCTGATTTTTTTTTCCTTTTGGGAAAAAAAACCTTGGAAATTATCAATTGATGACAATTCTTCCTATTTTAAAAAATTGATAACATTCTACTTCTAAAAAACCTTTATAGTGGGCAAGTATAGGAAAATAAAAAATGTAAAAGCTCTAGACAAGGTTAGTGAAGCTTGGATTATTTAGGTTTGTGTACTTACAGCCTCATATAAAATGTTTAATTCACAGATCTTTGCTTGGGGCTGTGAATTTATGCTCTAAAGTGGAGGGGATTTAAAAATTAGGAAGACTCTGGTTTTCCCATCTGTGTTAAATCCATATAATCAGATGAGTCACAATGAGTTTTTGGGAGGAGGGGAAGCTCTCTGCTTTTACAAAGCACAAGTCCACCAGAACTCTCTGAGCCACTTTGTATGTTTTCCACACGCTGGCTGACAGTCAGGAAGTAGCACTAGGCTATCCAAGTGATCTTCATTCCAGCTCCTTTGGTTCTAGCCCAAACTGGAACATAAGAACTGGGAAGGAGGGACAAGGCAGTCATCTAAAACTCAGGCTTGGGGGTAAGGAAGGGGTCAGCAAGTGGGAGCTGACTTTCCTAACCCTGACCTCGGCTGCGTGCTACTTCTTCGAGGTCCAGGAGATGTCTTCAAATAGCACACATCCCAATAATGACAGCATAATGCAGATGCAGGCTCCCCTGCACCCAGCAAGACTGTCAGGGTAAGACCCACTGTGCCCTGTGATACCACTTTCTACAATGATCGGCACCACTATTCCTTGGCTCCAGTGCCTAAGAAGTATGTTTTTGCTCTTCTCAGCAGCTCCTCTCCCATTACACACCTGTACATACCTCTTGCTCTTTTTCTTTCTGATTGCCTAGACTATCAAATTAAAAAGACAAACAAACCACCTCCAAACCATGTAGAGCTTAAGCCATCTGTTGCCTTGATGTTCAATGCAGAGCTCACTAGAGAATTGAGGTGTTCACTTATAGTCCACTCATAGTACCACGTTCCAAGACTGTTAGACCCTTGACAGTGTTTTCCAAATTTTCTAAAAATTAGACAGGTACCCTGCACATCTTGAAAGTATCAAAAGAGTGAGTAAACAACATGCTTTAAACACTCCTTCATTTGTTTTAATATAATTAGGTTTGGGAGCAGGCAATCAATCAGAATGTCTATGTGTAGCATTTTGAAATCAGGAAGAAATTGGAAACATAACCATTGTGACTCCATTCTAATAAGCATGAATGCAAGCAGAATAGCTAAAGAGAAGACTCTTTCTACTCTTTCCAGTTCCTCCTCCTACTCAGAGAGTTCAGCACAAACCAGTTGTTCTAAGACCCCTGAAACATGGCATGTAGTTAGCCACCCTTTCTCTTGGGACTTGAGTAAGCCTAGGGGTAATTATGTGGGCATTCATTTCAGAGAGAGTGAGTGCCTACTAGTAGCCAAGCATTGCGCTAGGCGTTGGGTATACAATGGTGAGCAAAAACAGATGTGATGCCTGCTTTCTTGGAGCTTCTGATCTCATGGGTGAGATAGACATTAATCAAATAATTACACAAATGAATATATAATTATAAACTGAGTTAAATATTCTGAAGTAAAGCAACAGAGTTCTAAGGAAATGTACACTATAATGGGGAGTTAATGAAGTCTTCCCTGAAGAAATATTGCTTAAACTAAGATTTGAAGGGTTAGTAGGAGTTAAGTGACTGAACAGAAAAAAAAATGCGTTCTAAGTAGGAAGAGTAACAGGTCCAAAGTGCTGTGGAGCACTAGAAACAAGATCAGTGTGACAGGTCCAGACAGCGAGGGAGTGGTGGGAGACAAAGCTGGAGAATTCAGTGGGGGTGTTTTACAATAGGGGTGCCACTGGCTTTGGAATACCACAGTTGTACATGGGGGTGGGGAGTGCCAGTTCATATATGCAAAGTTGCAGGAAGTTTAGCCTCTCTGGTCTCTGCCCACTAAATGTCAAACTGTTCCTCTGGCATTTATGACAACCAAGAAGTCCCTAAACAGCCCCCAGTTAAGAACCACTGAATTTAGAGCCTTGTCCTACAAGCAAGGGAGAAACAACAGGAAACAGTTTAAGTGGAAGAAGAAAGTGACCCAATTTATATTCTGGAAAGATCATTTTGTAAATCCATGTTGCGTGAAAGAAGCCAATCTGAAGGGGCTACATTCTGTTTAATTCCAACTATATGACACTCTGGGAAAGGCAAAACTATGGAGACAATGAAAAGATCAGTGGTTGCCAGAGGTTAGTAGGGAGGGAGGAATGAATCAATGGAGCACAGGGGATTCTTTTTGGGCAGTGAAACTACTCTGTATGCTAATGTAATGGTGGATAGGTGTCATTATATATTTGTCCAAACCTACAGAATGTACGACACTGAGAGTAAACCCTAATGTAAACTATGGACTTTGGGTTGTTATGATGTGTCAGTGTAGGTTCATCAATGATAACAAATGTACCACTCTGGTGAGGGATAACAGGGGAGGCCATGCCTGAGTGGGAATATATGGGAAATCTCTGTACCTTCCACTCAATTTTGCTGCTCTAAAAAATAAAGTCTATTTTTTAAATAAAAAGTAAAGGAAGGTCAGAAGGATCACTGTCCAAATATTGAAGATAGGAGGTGAAGATCCGATTCAGAAATATTCTTGGACTTAAAGAGGAGAAAGTCCCTTAAAAAAAAAAAAAAGATTATTCTGGCTGCAGTGTGAAAAATGGAGGGTTTCCCCAGAGACCCTCCCTGATTAGGTTGTTGTTAGAATGCAAAGGCTGCCTGAGGATTAGGGTGGGGGTAGAGTGGATAACTTGACAAGCTCTCACTAGATATTAATAGTAGCATGTTAATGCATTTGTAAGAGCAACTACTTACTGAGTACTTAATATGTGCCAAATGTGTGGTATGTGCTCTACACACATTATTTTATTTTATTCCTGTGGTAACAGTGCAAAGTATGCCTGATATCCCTATATTACAGATGAGAAAATGTAACATTGGAATTTGGTGACTTTCCCAGTGTTAGCAAATAAGTGGTAGATCCAGGAGTCCATAAGGACTGTTTGGCCCCAGAGCCCGTGCTCTTAACTACGGTGCTCTATCTAGAAGCTGTATTATCAACAGAACATCTTAGCAGAGTACAGAGACCAGAGGACATGTGAAGAGGGCAGAAAAGTCTGGCTGGAGCACAAGACCTTCTGCTGTGGAGCATTTTGTAGAGCTAGTGACCAGCATGAAAACCCTGGGTGCTTGAGATACAAGGGTGGGGGTAAGAAGACACTAAAGAGAGATGGAAAGATGCTAAAGACAAATTTGTTCCTTTAATGTGTGCCAAGGGCAAATCCTACTAGAGTCATTTCTTCCCTGGTCCTGCAGGGTCAATTTGAAAGAGGCCTTCTGGAAATTATGAAAAGGGAGAGCAGTTTTTACTGAGTTTTAAGGGAAAGCTGAAGTTTTTTGGGCTTAACTATGCATTCAGAGAAGAATGGTGTTATCCTATGTGACTCGAGTTCAGTTTGCAGAGACTGCCCACATACCTAGGCTTCCTCTACATGTTAGAGTGTATGGTTTCATTCAAGACATATTTACAGGGCTCTTTCAGAATGAATGCATCATTAAGCATTATAGGGGAAGCAAGAATGCCTGCAATATAAAGCCACCTTCAATGGCTTTCTGGTCTAATGGAGGAGACAGAAATACAACCAAATATAATGAACAGAGACACAGATAAGACACCATGGGAGTACAGAGCAGAAATGCTCACTTTCACTTGGGAGGTGGGGGTGGGGGTGGGGGTGGGAAAAGAACTTTTTGTAGTAAAGGCAGCATTTGAACTGGCCTGACCTAAAGGGTAAATTTTTCTATGTCAGTGGTTCTCAGAATGTAGTCTTTTGACTGGTAGCATCAGCATCACTTGTGAATCTGTTAGCAATTCAAATCTCAGGTCCCCCTTGGACCTACCAGAATCAGAAATTCTTAAGTGGAGCCCAGCAATCTGTGTTGTAACAAGCCCTCATGTTTGAGAACCATTAGTTTAAGCAAAGAAAGGGAGGCATTCTAGGTCAAGGAAACAATGTGAGCAAAATTTCAATGGGATTGATCTAGGTGGTGCCTCTGTGAACTGTAAAGAACCAGGTGTGGCTAGAGGGTAAAGTACATGGGTAGAGGTCACAGGAAAGCAAATAAGGGTCATATTCAGGGGCTCTTTGACTTTATATTTTAAGCAGTAGGTGACATAGAGGTGTTCAAGGAGGAGAAAGACATGGAAACCAGGAGATTGATTAAGAGGCTGCTAATCAGGGTGCCTGAGTGGCTCAGTTGTTAAGTGTTTGCCTTCGGCTCAGGTCATGATCCCAGGGTCCTGGGATCGAGCCCTGCGTTGGGCTCCCTGCTCAGCAGGAAGCCTGCTTCTCCCTCTCCCACTCCCCCTGCTTGTGTTCCTTCTCTCGCTATCTGTCTCTCTGTCAAATAAATAAATAAAATCTTAAAAAAAAAAAGAGGCTGCTAATCTGGGGGGGGGGGCACCTGGCTGACTCAGCCAGTAAAGCATGTGACTTTTGATCTCAGGGTGGTGAGTTTGAGCCCCACATTGGGCATAGAGATTACTTTAAAAAAAAAAGAAGAGGCCGTTAATCTTGGCTAGTCCAGTGGTTCTTTGCCCTGGCTGCTCATTAGACTCACATGGAAAGCTTGTCAACATCACCAAGAGCCCCTCTGCCAGACCTTCAGATTTAATTGGTCTTGAGTGTGGCCCAACATTGGTATGTTTCAGGAGTTCCGCAGGTGATTCTCAAGTTTGGCAGGGTTAAGGACCTCTGCTCCAAGACAAGGATAAAACACATCTGTAAGTGGATGGGAAGGAACAGGGGGTGACACTGCTGGAAGCTGTTCTCACCACAGCTGGGTTATCAGAAAGGACCCATGCAGAAGACCCAAGCTAGGCTCTTACTCTTCATATAGGCTGAGCCAATTCCCTGATTACTTTGTGCATGACTTCAGAAGCTCAGGATCAATCTGTGCTGCAAAGTTGGAGTTGATCTGATTTAGGGGACTTTCCAGAGCCATTTCATGCAGATGCCTGGACAAAGCTCATCCAAAATCTCTATGTATCTCCCAAGGTCCACCACAGGATTTGCCAGAGAAGTGAATAGGCCTTGGCAGGGAGAAGGAGTGGTGCTCAAAGCCTGAATATCAGTTCCCAGAGCTCCTTCCCTCAGAAGTCCTCACTGGCAAATATGCTTCTTCTCCATGCCTGCCTCTGCAGCTTCTGCTGACCCATCAGATTGATTTCACACTAGCAGAGGGAGAAGAGAGTTCAACAGCATGCAAATTATGATGTTCTAAAACCAGAGGAAGGTAGTTGAGGTGTACATGAGAGAGAAGTAGAGGGACATGGCAGGTCACCATGAGATACATGGAATCCAGCCAATAATGTGGCTGATTAGAGTGGAACAAAGGCATGGTGACTTCTAGAACCACTCAGCTCTGTAACAATCACAACAAACAACAATATTAGCAGGTAATGTTCATTGAGAGTTTACTAGGAGGCAGGCACTGTGCTTAGAGATTTGTTTCTATTATCTCATTTAATTCCTATACTGACCTTATGAGATAGGCTCTGTTGGTATCCCTTTATCCCTTTTATACAGATGAGGAAATGGAGGTTCAGAGAGGTTAAGGCATTTGCCCAAAGTCACACAGCCAGTAAGTATAATACTAGGACACTAAGCCAGGTTTTCTGACTCCAGAATGTGAGCCATTAACCATTCTGCTGCAGTTAGTTCATGATAAAAACCATCCCCAGTTTTGGACTGGATTGAATTTGTATGGGATGGATGGAAGATTAAACAGAGGCCAGGCTGTAGGGGTTTGGGTTTGATTCTAGAGGCACTGGAGAGCTATTAGAGACATTACTGGCATTATTATTGGCATTAGCAAAAAAACCCAGAACAAAACACTCTGGCAACAAATATGTGTAAGATGGGTCCAGATGGGGAGAGACAGGCAGGACTGGTTACATAATTTGCAAGGCCAATTCCAAAATGAAAATGCAGGGTCCTTTGTTCAAAAATTATTAAGGCTTTCAAGGCAGTGACAGCAGAGTGTTAAACCAAGTGTGAGTCCATGTGAGAGTGCAGAGATAGCGTGCCCATGAAGCCAGCTCTGGAGACAGGAAGACAGTCTGGAAGGTATCGAGAGGAGGAGGGGGTGGGGTGTGGACAAAGTCAGGGACTCAGGTGGTGGTGGTGGTCAGGGCTAGAAAGAAAAGGATGGATGCAAGCCACACTGGGAAATTAGAATCCATGAGATTTCATGAATGTTCCTCTCTCTTTCACCTCTCATATCCAGTGAAAACTCTGAGATCAAGTTTGGATGACAGAATGGAAGAATCAGGAAGGGGAGCTAATTTGAGAGAGGAATTGATAAATTTGCTCTGGAAATCTATGCAGTTTCACCTGTGTGCTTGGTGTTTAGATGAGTCTGAATGTTAACTCATATCAGTCGCTGTCCCATAAGTGACTTGGTCTCTGGCTATGTTTTGCTTCCTTCCTAAGAGAGATTTATTTAAAGTTTGTTTCCAGGAATAGAGGCAGGCAAAGTAAACTCTCCTTCAATCTGCTTTCTTTGGACTAGAAATTGAGTTCCTACATGGGTTGGAGTTAGAGAGTACATGGCAATAACTTCTCCCTCCTTCCATGCCCAAGAGTCTTCAGATCCTGAAGGTCTTTCCAGATTCATTCCTTGACTTACAGCCTCCCCTACGTTCTCAGCGTTTCCTTGGCCCTGCTCCCCCTAATCTGCTTATTAGGACACAGAGGCACTCTGGGCCATCCTGGTCCAAGATGAAAGCCTTTGAATGGCTCTACAGCAGGTAGCCTTGCTCTCCAACCAGATCATTCTGAAGAATGAACAGTCTGAACCTACAGGAATCAGAGTGGTTTCAGTCCCAGTGCAGCAGGGCAGGTGTGCTTGTCAACCAGTGCTTGGGCAGCTGAAATGGAGGAGTCCACTTAACATGTCCTAACCATTTGGGTGGTAGAGGAGAGGAGTTGCTGCTCCACATCTTATTTATTCCCTGGTAATCTCCTATCTCATAAAGTGTCCAGCTGTACTCCAAAGATACCCTACAAAGAAAGTAGGCCCTCCTTCCAACATGAAAAGCACCAAACAAATGCTCATGTGTTAGTTATCCTAGTGAGGAGGGCCTGGGTGGGACATAAGTGGGGAGATGGGTGCCTTGGTGGATGATCTGAGTGGCATTGGCCTACTTCTTCCCTGATGCCCAATCTACTGGGTCCTTGGTCTGCCACAGAACTTGGAATCTTTTATACATCCATGTGAGAAATAGAAGATTGAAAGAACTTCATGCAGAAGTCACCTTTGCATAGACTCAACTGTATTTTAGAAACAGAGAAGCTAGCTTTGGGGACAGAAAGTCCCAATTTGCTACTTACTAGCCATGTGACCTTTTACCAATTACTTCCCAGAGCCTTGGTTTTCTTATTCATAATAATAACTACTTAATAAAGTTACTGTGAAGATGAAATGAGTTAATGCCTGTAAAACACAACAGTGTCTGGCACATATCAGATGTTTGATAAAGGGGAGAGTCATCATAACCTGAATCATAATGAGAGAAGCTGAGTGGTTTGGGCGTGTGGGCTGTGCAGCCACCGCAAGCTGAAAGTCCAGGTTGCAAGATGTCCTAGGGGATCTGCCTGTCACTGCCACAGTCAACAACCCTGGCTTGTTCAGACCATTAAAGGGCTTTCTTATGCCTCCTGATCTGGATGCTTTGCTGTTACCTCGTTCTCACAAATGCCGCCACAAGGTGGGTGAGCTGGGGGCAGGCTTGACTGAGGAGTGTCACAGCTACAATGAGGGCAACTTTGAGTTTGGACACCCACCCACCACCAGAGGCCTCGTGTCCCAGGTACCCAGTATTTTCGCACAACATCCCTAACTACTCAGGATTCCTCATTGTGGTCATTCTCAGGCCTGTCTCTTCTGGGCAACTTTTCCAGCCATACACCTTCCTTCAACTTGCTTCCTTGTCTTTATGACTTACCTGTTTGGGGACCCCGATTCTCAGGATTCTGCTTGGCTTTGAATATGATAATATGCTTTGAACCTGAGTGTTAATGACCAATGATGCCTGTATAACCCCTGCCAAGTTTTTTTTTTTTTAAAGATTTCATTTATTTATTTGAGAGAGAGAGAGTGTGTGCACACGAGAGAGTGAGAGAGGGGAGAGAGGTAGAGAAAGAGGGAGAAGCAGACTCCCTACCCCCCGAGCAGGGAGCCCGATGTGGGGCTTGATCCCAGGATGCCAGGATCACGACCTGAACCGAAGGCAGACACTTAACCAACTGAGCCACCCAGGTGCCCTACCTCTGCCAAGTTTTATTCACAATTCAGGAAGGGCTTTGGATGCCTCAGGAGAGGGTGCAGAGCATGAGCTCTGACATAGCAGGGCAAGGAGGAGACAATTCAAGCCCTGGAGCAAGTGGCTGTGCCTCTGAGTATGACCTCTGGCCTTCCCTCTGGCCCATTTATCCCTTAGAAAGACCTTGCTTCAAGAGGTGGGATACTCTAGTAGTTCAGAGAATAGGCTCTGGAGCCAGACTACCTGGTCAAATCCCAGCTCTCCCACTTAACAGCTCTGTGACCTTGGACAGATTATTTCATCTTTCTGTGCCTCAGGTTCCTCATCTGCAAAATGGGCTTAATAACTGTACATACTGCACAGAGTTGTTATGGGAATAATCAGTGAGTTATTATGTGTATAGTGCCTAGAACAGCACCTGGCACCATGGTAAGGCTTACATAAATATTTATGGAATAAATGTGGGGCCAGAGATGACTGGCAGCCAAACTTCCTGCTTGGGAGAGAGCCAACCAGACAGCCTCACTCCCGCAGGGGAGAACATGAGGAACGTCCAGACTGGGAACAGAGTGGTCTTAGTCCTCAACAGAAGAAAGTGCTATTCTCCCCAATTTGACAAAGGTAAGACAGGTTAAGCCTAAGGAGGCAGTGGGGGGTGGGTGGGAAGGATGAGTCTGATTCCATCATCAGCTGAGAGATGCAGCTGCCTTTGGGAAACCCCTTCCTGGAAAAGTGACCCCAATTTCTCCTTAGATTTAGTGAACCTTAATCCCCTTGGCCGATTTTATTGCTTCCAGGACCAAGGGATCTAAAGTGGCAGTGCCTGAACAAGTCAGAATGTATCTAATTTGATGGGTGTGAAACCCAGCAGCCACCCAAGGAAGGTGGAAATGGCAGGGCTCTATGGGGATATGCATATATTTTTATAATGAAAAAATTACAGGATTTATCATGACTGTGACTTGGAAAGAGTCTGCTGCTGCTGCCTCTTCTTGGTAGAGGCTGGAGGCTTGTGGAAACGCAAGGAACAAAGCCTGTTATCCATCTCAGTCTCAGTTGGGCTGCCCTGAGCTCCTTTGCCTGGAACAGGGGAGCTCCTCAAACCAGCCTTCAGCATGCCCGGGCTTCTCCAGCAGAGGCTGAGTGCTCCACTGCCCTCATATCCATGAGCCAACAGGAAGGAAGGGAGTGGGGCTAGATGGGTGGCCAAAAGGAAGGCGTTTTGGAAAGAAAAAAAAAAAGATTCGGAAAATGTGGGGATCTCAGTAGGCTACTTAGCCAAAAAAGAGAGCTCATTGGTTGCCCCTAGGCCCACTAACTCTGCCTCCATGCACTGTACACTTTTCATTATATACAATTCAGCACTTGGTTAAACATTTGAGGATTGATACTGTTTTCCTGCACATCAATCATTCCTCCATAGAATCAGACTTTATGTGAAATGAGGTGCAGGCTCATATATCAGGTCAAACCATGTAACATTGGTGAGTTCATCAGGAAAATGGTCGAATGTTGCAATTTTGTGTGATTTTGCCTGCCATTTCTTGGCTATGCCTCTCAGTACCTTACATAGAGCTCAGTATATAGCAGGTACTTGTCAAACCTATTTGATTAAATTGCAGTAACCAGGATCTCACAATTCCCTTTGCTTTCACATGCAAAGGTCATTCAGGATAATAACATCCTCTCACTGATTGAGCATTTAAGATTGCACTGGGTTCTATACTGGTCCATTTACATAGTCCATTGTCCTATTTAATCCTGAGAAAAACCTTATGAAGCAGGTGTTATTGTCTCATTTCCACAGATGAGTCTGTGGCTCAGAGTTGTTAAATGGTGTGTCCGATTTTTTGCCATATGGATCTTTGCTATAGACAGCATCACTGCAAGCACTTTGCTGTGAACATTTTCACTGCATAACTAATTGGCCATAAGGCAATTTTGCTGTAAAAGGTAAAATCATGAAAAATTAAAGAGGGCCATTCATTAAAAAGGACATAATGAAACACTAAAAAGGAATAACAAATTTAAAAGACATCATTGCCATATACAAAATATTTGAATACATTAAAAACGTGTGTAGATTTAGGACAATACTGTGCAAATAACTGATTTTATTTTGTGGATTGTACCTAAGCCCTTGTCTTCAGTTTTTTTGTTCATAGTATTGTACTTTTTTTTTCTTTTTGCCTGTCGATTCATCATTTCCCTGTTTGGCATCACACTTTGAATTTTTTTGCTGAAGGTTCTTCCTTCATTAAGAAAGGTATCAGTTTCCAAATACTAGCAGACATATTTATAACTGAGCTTTGTACTATGTTGTGAAAATCTTCTGCATTGTTGTTTGTTCTTGGCAGATTGTTGATAGACATTCCAAGGTTTTATGGAAAATGCAGAGGAAATGCTAGCTCTGTAATGCATTTCTAACTGAGCTTTCTTACCATTGTCACTGATACGTTACCATTTTCCAGGATAGTACCATATGCAATCTGGCTTTATACTCTTATTTCACACTTCCAGTAAATTTTATCACCATATTTTCTATCAAGTCAGTATACATAGTTGTTATCCACTATTTTAAGACTACCATGTCTACTTGTCATTGTATAGACCATTATGAGGGCTAAGATTTATATAATATAAAAATTGGAACTTTGTCACTGGAGAAATGAAACCAAACTGTCAACCAGTTATTTTATCTTTTATGGCAGAATTGCCTTATGGCCAGTTAGTTATATGGCACAAATGTTTGCAGTGAAATGCTTGCAGCAAAGATGCCTATAACAAAGATGTTTAGTTGAAAATACCTAGAACTGTTAAATGACAAGTCTAAGCTCCCACACAGCTACTGTGGGGCAGGGATTTGCACTCAGGGCTGGCCTCTGGCATCCCTTCCTATTGCATCCCTTCCTTATTTGTATTGAGGTTTTCCTTGACCTTTTGTTATATTTTCACCTTCTAATGTTTAAGGGCAATTGAGGGATTCACTCAGTCCTACAACCCTAACAAGCATAGCACCTTGCTGTCATTTGTGCAAAATGTTTCATAGCTACTCCAAACAGCTTCCTACCATGAAGAGGGACTCCTGTGTGCTACTCAGACAATGGAAAGCTCTACTTATTGAACGGGCTGGGACAGTGTTTGATCAGGTGGTTGCAGGTGCTTGCAGGTTGCCACACATTCATGATTAAACCACCACCTATAGTAGTAGTAATAATCATTTGCTGGGTGCTGGAAATTGATGATGTTTATAGAACATATTCCGAGGCTGCAAGAAGATTTTGTGTTTATATGGTCCTATCTTTATAAAAACTGTCTGGGTCACTAAACTCTCTCAGTATCACAGGACAGATCTTTAAACAGAGCAATTTAGATGTCAACAGAATGCTTGAAGGTCTTGCAATCAGAATATCCTTCTTCCATTTTATAGCTGTGAAAACTGAGGCTGAAGTGGAAAATACCTTGCTCTGGGTAAAAAAAAATGGGCTTATTTATTTATTTTTTAAATGGGTTTAAAGGCAGAGCCAGTACCCAAACTCAGATATATCTCACTCCTGCTCCCTTCACTATACCCTGCCTCCTTCAGCACCATTATCCTTGATTTATAAGGGTACTCATATAACAAATATTTTTAAAAAGATTTGATTTATCTATTTTAGAGAGAAAGAGGGAGAGAGCTCGAGCAGGGCGTGGGGTAGAAGAAGGAGAGAGAGAATCTCAAGCAGACTTCCCGCTGAGCCTGGAGCCCGACCTGGAGCTTGATCTCACAATCCTGAGATCATGACCTAAGCCAAAACCAAGAGTTGGATGCTTAACTGACTGAGCCACCCAGGCGCCCCTCAGATAACAAATATTTATTGAGAAACTGCTTTGTGCCAGATTTTCAGTCAGAAATGTTTGGTGACCTTCCTATGCTACAAGCATGTGTCAGGGTTCGGAGGCCCACTCTAGTGTTTCCTACAAACCACATTGCGAGTCCTCACTGCAGCCCTGTACCTCTGTCAGTGTTTTCCAGTGTGGTTTGAGGAGCCTGTGATCAGGGGCTCAATAGGCAGGCTCCTTGGTGAATACTTACTAACATGAAAAAAGGAAAAATCAAAGACTCTTTTGATAATCCATTGAATGAACTCACCAGAGGTGTAGTTCTCAAAATTGAGCATGCACCAGGGGCCCACCCCCAGAATTTCTAACTCTAGGACTGGGGTGGGTCTTAGAATTTGCATTTCTAACAAGTTCCAGGGAGCACACACTGAGAATCACTGTTCGAGTCTACAAAATGGGTATCATGATATTTGACCTGGTTCCTACGTTCCTACCTAAGGTTGCCTGAATCATCTCAAACTTCTAGATGAGAATGGTTTTGGACATAGTACCTCACTTTTCTCTATCATTTTGAATGTGTTGAAATAGCTTCCAGATCATATCTGTCCTTATGCTTTTCCATAGCATTCTAGAAGAAATCGGGGAGAATTATTAGGGTCATCTAGTCTAGCCTTCTTCATCTATGCTGGGATGTACCTAAACCATTCCAAATACATGCTTGGCTCCTTCCACCTTTTTTTGTTCATTTATGCCTTCAATGATTATGATGAGCATTTACTCTGCTTGGTCCTGTGAACTAGTCATCTTTTTATCCTAATACCTCCCCTTGGATGCTCTACAATGATTGCTCCCAGGAAATCTACCTGCCCAGGGCTGTGTGGGCCTAGTGCCTCTCAGAGCGCTTGGTGCATAACAGGCACTTGATGTGCATTAGCTCCCTTGCCTTCCTTTTCTCAAACTGGTAATACCTTCCTATTACTCAGGAGCCATCCTGGCATTCCCCTGCTTCATTTACCATTCGATAACTGAAAGGGGAAAGCCCTCCAGATGACACCTGACCTTATATTTCTAAAATGGTGATTCTCAAACCTGGTCACACATTAGAACCACCTGGGTAGCTTTTAAAAAATTCTAATGCCTAGGACCCATGTCAGATCATCTGAGTCTGAACCTCTGGGCATTAGTATTTTTAGAGCTCTCCAGATGATTCTAATGCTCACCCAAGTTTGAGAACTACCGCTAAAACCAAAGCCACTTTTCCCTTTACTCTGTCTTCTTGCCTTTTTAAGCAGAGTTTCTCCAACTATGGGCTTTGCTTTAGAAGGGTTCGGTAAAGCAGTGGTTCTGAAATGTTAGCATGCCTCAGAATCACCTGCATCACAAAGACTTCTGACTTCACCCTCAGAGTTGCTGATTTAGTAGCACTGGGATGGGGCCCGAGAATCTGGATTTCTACCAAGTTTCCAATGTGGTGTGTGGATGCTCCTGGTTCAGGGACCACACTTTGCAAACCACTGTTTTTTTAAGGGAAGGGGCACAATTCTCTTCATCTAGTACCCCCTTTAAAAGACAGTTGTGATAAGTGATTTTTTTTTTTTTACCCTCAAACACCAAGACAATTTTTGAACACTGTAAGGGTGTGCACACTCACACAGCTGTGTTGGGGAGAGCAGTCTCAAAGTTATCAATTATCCATTTGCAAAGACAAGTGAAAGACAAATGGACTGCATTAGGAGAACTAAGCAAACATTCTCCTGAGTAATGGAAGGCAGCCAGCGGCTGAGGAAAGAGTTAAATCATTAGTTTGTTTATCTTGATTCAGTCTCTGTAGGGCTTGGGCTCCATCTCCACCTGCCATGGGTAGAGCTTTCTTCTACCCCCCCCTTTTTTTTAAAAAAGATTTATTCCTTTATTTGAGAGAAAGAGAGAGAGAGGGCACATGAGCAGGGAGGAAGAGCAGATAGGGAGAGAAAGAATCCCAAGCAGACTCCCCACTGAGCGCAGAACCCACATGGGGCTTGATCCCATGACACCAACACTGAGATCATGACCTGAGCCGAAGAGTTGGACACTCAGTGGACTGAGCACCCAGGTGCCCCTCTTCTACCATTTAAGGAGGAGCGGGTTTATTATTAATGCAAGGGCAAATTAGAGATCACAGGCACCAAGGAAGAACAAAATGAATCAAAGCCATTCTTAATCCAGGGCAGCAGATCAGAGAGAAGAATGTTTTGGGTTGTTTTTGAATATTATAGTCAGCTCTAGCTAACAGTGCTCAGTGCTTGCAAGCTTAATTATTCTCCACAAAGACAGTGGTGGTGGGGAGGGTAGCTAGATAGGGTTGATGAGGTTGGGAAGGAATTGGTTAGTCCTTCCGTCGGCTTGGAATGACTGACAGTGTATCTCTTGCATTTGCCATCCAATGGATCAGAGACAAAAACAGAGATGGTAAATGAGTCCAGCAGCCCTGAGACACCAATTACATTACACTTTAAAGAGAAGCACCTCTGGGAGATTGGTGTGTGTGTGTGTGTGTGTATGTCCCCCAACAACACCTATTTTATTAGATATTGAGTTTTCTTAGTAATTTCTCTCTGGTGCAGCCCAGAGTAGGGATGATCTGGCATAAGTGCTGGCCTAGCTAGAGGTACTCAGAAAGCAGTGTTGGTAGGTCAGTCTTAATCCCTTTTCTGTTTCTGGCTCCACATCCTACTACCTTAAGACCATGAGGAATAGGATGCTCTCCATCCTTTTGGGTCCCTTCCCTCAGAATGACTGCCATCTCATGTTTTTGAGAGCTTGGTCCAACCTAACCATGTATTTCTCAGAGCTAAACTTTTGCTGTGTGTGCGTGTGCAGAAGGAGGTAAAGATGCACTTTGGCTTAATGTTAACTATGCAAATTCAGACTCCTTGGGTTTAAATCCCACCCATACCACCTATTAGCCGCATTACCTTGAATAAATCATTTCACCTCTCTAAGCTTCTGTTCTTGTCTTTATACAAGGGATAACCAAAGAGCCTATTATAAAGGGCTCTTGTGAGACTTAAAGAGATAATCCATGTGAAGCACTCGGCACATTATAAAGACTTAACACATGTGAACTGTTGTTATCATTATCTTTACTTTCATGTAGGAAGATAGAGACTTCTGGAGCAGGCAGAGAAGCCCATAGTAGTGGCAACATAACCTAAATATTGGGGGAACTGTAAAACCACTATTTTGGGCCCTCGGGATAGGCTTTTCCTTGGGTGATTGTCATTAACTTAATGGTCAAATTAAGCTATTTGACAGACTCTTGATAGGAGAGGTTTAGAGAGTAATGTTTCCAAGCAGAGAAAGGACTGGGCAGGGTTTGCTTACAAGGGGACCCTAAATAGGAAGAGGCAGAGGTGACGGAGTGAATCAGCAGGCAGTGAGGCTAATTTGAGGTGAGGTGACAGAGGGAGATGGGTGTTGGGCCTTGTACTTCTTCCTTCCCCATCCATACTGCAGCAGTATCTGAAATATTTGGGGCTCTCTGAGAATGCTCTGCTTTCCTTCCTATGGCTTTTGAACCTACTCATCCTTTTTCATATGGCCAGTTCTTTGCTTATGCTATTCCCTCATCCTGGAACACCCTTGTACTCACCACTCACCTGGTTAACATTTATAAAGCCTTCCCTCCCCCCAACCCCTTCCTCAGGACTGAGTTTAATGTCTTGCTTTAATGTTCCCACAGTCCCCAGTAATTCTCACAGCATAACAAATGATCACAGTGTGTTGTGGTATCAAACGCACCCATTCCATCTGCTACAATAGCCATGAACCAGCCACATGTGGTTATTGAGCACTTGAAATGTGGTTGTCTGAAATAAGATACATTGTGAATGTAACATACACACCAGAATTTGAAACTTAGTATGAAAAAAAAGAATGTAAAATACCTCATTAATGATTCTGCATATTGATTACATGGTGAAATAATATTTTGGGTATATTGGGTTAAATAAAATATATTGCAGTTAATTTCATCTGTTTTTATTTACTTTTCTAAAGGTGGATCATTGAAAATTTAAGATGACCAGTGTGGCTGTCATTGTATTTCTGTTGCACTATTCAGTCATCTCCATGAGGGCAGATGCCTTGTCTGTTTTCTTTACCATGGTGTCTCCATGGCCTGCCATAGAGTAGTGTTCTCTAAGTTTTTCTGAATAACTGAATAAAAGAATTAATCTTGCACCTGGGCTTGCATTGAACCCTGGAACTTTGGCTAGAAGGTACATGGAATCATCTTGGATTTATTTTTCCATCCTCTGGGTGACAAGTTACTTCATGTTTTTAATGTCACTAATGACAGGAAGTTGTAGCTGTGACTAAGTGATGTTACATTGTTCCACTTACAGATTTATAATTTGCAAACCCTTCTCATGTCTGTTCAGAGAAGTAATGTGAAGAGGAGGAAATAATTCCCCAAATGAAGAAATTTAAAGTAAAAACTTAGTGTGAGGAGCACTGAGTAATGATGTATAGAATTATTGAATCACTATATTGTACACCTGAAACTAATATCACACGGTACTTTAACTATACGGGAATTAGAATAAAAAAAAAATCTCAAAAAGAAAAAGTGGAGGTGGCAACAGGAGTCAGGACTTTGTGACTAAGAGGAACTGTAATAGGGGCACCCGAGTGGCTCAGTTGGTTAAGCATCTGCCTTTGGCTCAGGTCATGATCCCAGGGTCCTGGGATCGAGTCCTGGGATTAAGCCCAGCATCAGGCTTCCTGCTCAGTGGGGAGCCTGCTTCTCCCTCTGCCCCCCACCCCCCCACTTGTGCTTTTTCTCACTATCTCTCTCAAATAAATAAATAAAATCTTTTAAAAAAAACCTGTTAAAAGGAACTGTAAAAGTTTCCTATTGCTACATAAAAAATTATTAGAAACATATGGCTTAAAAGAACATAAGTTTATTATCTTACAGTCTCTGTGAGTCAGAAATCTTGGCACAGCATTCCTGGATTCTCTGCTCAGGGTCTCACTGAACTGAAATCAAGGTGTTTGGCCTGGGCTACATTGCTCATTGGGGCTGAGGGCCTCTTCTAATTTTATTCAGGTTGTTGGAAGAATTTGATTTTCTTCTAATTGTTGTTGGCTGGAGACTATTCTCTGTTCCTGGAGGCTGACCACAGTTCCTTGCCATGTGGCCCCCAAAGGCAGTTCACAAGATGAATCTTTGCTTTCTTCCAAGCCAGCTAGTGTACGTTTCTCTAACTTCCTCTCCTTCATCAGCCAGAGAACTCTCCTTGCTTTTAAAGGGCTCATGCAGTTAGGTCAGTCCAGCCCAGATAATAACCTAAAGTCAACTGATTTGGGACCTTAATTACATTTGCAAACACTTTCATAGCAGTACCTAGATTAATGTTTTATTGAATAACTGGGAGAACATGTGTATGCACCAGTGACTGGGAATCTTGGTGGCCCATATTAGAGTTCTGCCTACCATAGGACCTCAGACAAAGGTCTTCCATTGTTTCAGTGAGAATGAAAATATGAGCAGAAACTTTGAGTCTACAGATGGAGCCAATTCTTTCAGAGCCTGAGAAAGCCTATTTAGGAAATGGTCAAAGGACTTGTGGAGGGAACTCTGAAATAAGGAAATGTGAGGATTAGAAGGCATGTGAAAGCTAATATAAAACAACCCTCCCATTTTACATATGTGGAAATAGAGGCCCAGGGAGCAGCCACCTCATGTTCCCTCTGTAGAATCTATTGATGGTTGGAAGAGTTGGAAGATGGAGCATTTGAAATCTGTGAGATTAAAATCTCTCATCCAAACTAACTTTCTCACTTTTCCCATGACTACCTTATTCTGAAACAACCTACAGCCCCAAAACACTTTTATTCTTTGAGTTTTAGAAAAACAAATTGACTTTGTTTGTAACATTGAATATATCCTCTCATTCACATCTAACCCTGAATGTACCGAATGTTAGGTCACGAATTGTGCTGAATTTCCCATTTTTCAGAAACATGTTTTTCTTTAAACCAATTGTTTAAGAGATGAGGAACTTGGAAAAAGAAGTGGCTTTATGTCTCAGTCAGGACAAAGTACAGTGATGGAATGATTTGAGAACAGGCTTTTAAGGGCAGGGACCTAGAGGACCCGGCAAGTGCGGGCCAGGAGTCTTGACAGTCTGGGATGGAAATAACCTTTGAGTCCCAAAGCCCTCTTGCTCTAACTCCTCAAAAAGGATCTGGTGAGGAATTCAGAAGGAAATGTAACACCTTGGGGTCTCAAAAGAACATCAACCTAACAACATAAAAAAAGAAAAAGAACATTAACCTGAATGACATTCTTAGGCCCAAAGTTTAAAAATGCACACATACAAAAAAAAAAATGCACACATACAGTTTGTTCCTCCAGTGTTGATAGTACGTTATCAATGTGGTGAGATGAGCAAGTATTATTTTTTTGCAGAGGCAGAAGAAGAATAAAAATGGAATCTCTGGGGCCTGCCCGGCATGACTGAATTTAAAGGCATCTGCCTCCTGTGTTCCTCCTTTGGATTTGGGCTGGGGCCCATTTCAGATCCTTGTCAGATCAGCTTAGATAATTCATTGAAAATGTTTTCTTCTCATTGTTTCTGTTTCCAGGGGTTCAGGCACTGAGAATAATTTTTCTACTGCAAAAATAATCAATATCCTGACGGCAGCTGACTTTTCCCACTCCCAACAGCAGTCGATTCTTAACTCTTCTGGGGATGTTTATCTAGTTGCCTGATGCTTCAGGCTACCTGCTTGATGACTTCAATTCGCTTCTGGCCTTTGGGGTCTTTACTCTCCTTATTACCACCTCCACCACAGGGTCACAAGAGGATAGAAGGTACTGGCAGAAAATCAGTTCACTTTCTTGTTGTTTGAAGCTTTAAGGAAAGGTCTGGAAGAAGTTGGGGTAGAAACACACTATTGATTCTATTGGGCTGTGGGGAATTAACTGTCACCTATCCCTTTCTCTTGTTTCCCTATCTTTTCCATCCTTACATATAACTGAGAACTGACTTAGTGATCCAGGAAACCCTCTGGGTTTGCAATATTAAATGGTGTCCACTCTACCAACCCACAGAGTAAGTGTGATAGGCAGGTAAAAAACAAAAAGAGAACAAACAAAAAACAACACAGGAAAGCCTCCAGGTGATCAATATAGGTGCATCCATCTAATTACCTCTTTGTAGCCAGGTCAAAACAAACTGAAGGTTTTCTCCACCAACCAGTGGTGAAAGAGAATATCTATAAATTTATATCTATATATCTTTATATCTCTATAAATATTATATCTCTATAAATATCTATATCTATATCTATAGATATCTATAAATTTCACCATTTATACAGATGAGGCTGCTCTTCTTTTTTTGTATTAACCTCTATTGTGAAACTACTGCAACCTCTGATTTCCCAATCCCAAACTGAATAGGGATAGAAGTGCAGACTCTCAGTCACATGCTAGTGAATGAATCTTTCATTAGCACCACTACCTCCCTGTCCCTTCTTGGTGTCCCCATGCCAATGTAGAATCTAAAGGGAATAATAGCTACTGAACAGTCAGGATGATTGAATATACCTGCTCCAAGGACTAAGGCTACTGTGTGTGCTGTGTTTGTGGCCATGTTTCATGCACATAGGGGGACTGTTAGGGAAAAAGAGGCTCTCAATAAGGACACCAGGGAGCAAGAGCCATGGAGTCAAAAGACTAATTTTCATATTCCAAATGGACTACTTACTAGCTTATGATCTTGGGTAAGTTATTGACACATCTTGCTGGAAAACACAGTCTAGGAAGATGAAGAATACCTATTCTGCATTTCCCACAGGGTTGTTGTGAGGAATAAATGGAATAATTATGTGAGCATTTCTAGCGAAACACCTGGCACCCAATGGGTATTCAGTAAATGTTTGTAGATTCTGAATGATGACTCTAAAGGGTCTGGCTTCAAGAGGCCCAGGAGCTCAATAAGTAGAGCTTAGGTGTACATTCTGGAGTAGGTAAGTAAATAAGGAATTAGTGGGGGAAGATAATGTCTTTATACTGTAAGAATTGGATATTCTAAGCCACATTCAAATTTCCATTTATCCCAATCCTCTGTCATATTTGCTAGGAAATAGGAGTACTTTTCTAAGACTCAGATACTTCATTCAACCATTAACGTACAGGCAGGGAGGAAAGAGCCTCTGATTCTTCGTGTGTGTTCCAGGATAGGTCAAAATCCTAGTTACCAGTCCCCACCCCAAGCACAATTCACAGGAACACAAGCTTTATGAGAGGGGATTTGTGTGTGTGTGTGTGTGTGTGTGTGTTTCACTGCCGTATCTCTAGTGCCTAGAAAAATCCCTGACACAATACATGTGTTGAATGGGTGAATGAGTGCTCATTCATTGTTCCAGAAAGGACCTTGTAACCAACACCTATATATTGCTTTTTAGTGTAATTGTCATGGAATGAGAGTATGGAATCTAGAAAAGGCATCGTAGTTCCAAAATTACAACCACAAAAAGAAAATTAGGTTGGTAAGGTTTCCCAACTTGGAATAAGCTTAGGAAAAGAGAAAAAATATATGTTAATCGCCATGGGATTTACTGGAAATATTTTTTTTACTGGAATAAGAGTTACTGATATGGAGTTACTGACAGCAAGACTAGCACTTTCTATCTTCTTATTGTTTAGCATTTATGTAGTCCAATTCTGATACAGTGAAGCTCTCTATTAAACCTATCCTTGGGGATTGGGGAAGATTTCTTACAAACAGGACTTAGTTACTTTAAAATTCTTCATTGTCTTCTTCCCTCTTGGCCTTCTCTTTGCAATTTTCCCACTTGCCACTGAAAGCTGTTCCAACCACCAGCCTCTGGTGAGTTTCTCACAGTCCTTGGAAGATCCTTTTGACAAAGATCCTGATTCTGTGACTTGTGGACATGTTGGTCCTGGACTGGCCAGATCCTAGCAAGCAGGTCCCAGGCTCTTGTGAAAAAGTCTCAGAGGCTTCCTGTCAGAGACAGAATTATCTGGTTTCCAAGTCTTCTTGTCTCTGGATCCTTGTGTCAGCCTCTACTACTCTATTTCCTTGGATTTGCCTTGCCATCTAGCTTCTGGAGTCTTCTATTGATTCCCTGGCTCTGATCTGTCATTTTATTCTGACCTGCAGTTTCCATGAGCTCCCTGAAACCGGACTATTTTCTTGATGTGTTTCTATATTCTGGTGCTATAATCTACCTTTACTTACAGCTATAATTCCATGTTTTTCTGTAGCTCAGTGCCTTTGCCTGATATCCTCATATTCTTCTTCTTCTTTTTTTTTTTTAAAGATTTTATTTATTTATTTGACAGAGAGAGACACAGTGAGAGAGGGAACACAAGTTGGGGAGAAGGAGAAACAGGCTTCCTGTGGAGCAGGGAGCCCGATGCGGGGCTCGATCCCAGGACCCTGGGATCATGACCCGAGCCAAGGCAGACACTTAATGACTGAGCCATACAGGCGCCCTATATCCTCATATTCTTGATGCTCTAAGCACTGCCTAAGTCCCAACAGAGGTGAAAATGCAAGGTGGGACCAGTCCAAATAAAAGAAAATTTGCAAAAGGAGTGAGGGCAGTTTCAACTAGTAATTTAAAACCCTTCCTGATTTATATAGGCAGGGACATGGTGTCCTCAATCCCTAGGAATCTTTTCCATAGGAATACTGGTCTTGGAAGCTTCATTCAATCTAGGTCATCTTAAAAATGAACTCTACCTTCTTAGGGATGCTGGTCCATCTCTGAGCAGAAATGGAGAGGACTAATGATTACCCAAGCCCTATTTCCTCTGACAAGAAGATAAAAGTGTCCTCCATCCCTGCTGTGATGGTTAATTTTATGTGTCAACTTGACTGGGCCATTTGTGCCCAGATATTTGGTTAAACATTACTCTGAGTGTGTCTGTGAGGGTATTTTGGATGAGATTAACATTTGAACTGATAGACTAAGTAAAGCATATTTCCCTCCCTAATGTCAGTGGGCTTCATCTAATCAGTTGAAGGCCTAAATAGAATAAAAAGGCTGACCCCTGAGTAAGAGGGAACCCCTCCTGCCCAACTGCTTGAGCTGGACACTGGTCTTTTCTTGCTTTCATACTTAAACTGAAACATTGGTTCTTCTTGTGTCTCAAGCCTGCCTAGCTTTGGGCCTAGAACTTACATCATTGGTCCTCCTGGTTGTCAGGTCTTTGGACTTGGACTGGAACTATACCACTGGATGTCCTAAGTTTCCAGCTCACTGACTCACCCTACAGATCTTGGGACTTGACAGCCTCCATAGTCATGTGAGCCAATTTCTTATAATCAATCTCTCTCTCTCTCTCCCATGCTATTGTTTTTGTTTCTCTGGAGAACCCTTACTAATATACCTTTCCTTCCACATTGACTGCTCCATGAAGAACAACAGAAAAGACAAAGTTCTAAGAAATCTTATTATACCTTTTTGTTGTGTGGACTCCCAGTGTGGAGCCCAGTGAAGAGCATGAACTCATATCCCTGAGAGCAAGACCTGAGCTGAGATCAAGAATCGTATGCTTAACTGAATGAGTCACCCAGGTGCCCCAGCAATCTTACTATTCTTGAGAAAATATTTTAAATTAGGGTGAATTTGGAGGAAGGAAGCTTTGTTAACAATCAAGAGACCAAAACTGTAATCCTGACTTGATTTACTTGTGGCATGATTTTTGGTAAGTCATCTCCCCTGTATTACTCCCATTTTATAGTAAGAAGAGCTACTATAATGAATGTTCACCCTATACCTATGACATAAGTATGCTATAGAAAGTTAAGTAACTCAATTATTGTTAATGAGCAATAATATTAACTCCCAACATTTTGTTCCCTTTTAACCAAGAACAATTTGTTATAATTTTCCCAGATACTATTTATACTAAGGGCAGCATGAATGCCTTGCTTTCTTTGTGTCTTTTAAATAGAAATAAAGATACAATTTCTTCCAGAAAGAATTTTGTATGTGTGTAGTTGTAACAATTTAACAAAATTATGTGCAGGAAATGGGTGTCCAGATATTATTTAAAAAGTCTAGCCATATATAATAAAAAAGCCCTGTGAATTATGGTATTTCAGTTTATGGGATAGAATTTGATATTTTATTTCCAAGCTTCTTGTTGGAGATAAAAACAAGAATTAGGTGAACATGCCAACTGTAAAAACTGCAGCTTATTAGGGCTCATACTGAAGCTTATTTTATAGATTCCTCCATTACTGACATCATTCTAAAAGGGTCAATAGAAACAGATTTTGTCAAAATAGGAATCAAAAAGTTTTGTGAGCAGGAGACCTAGGTAACTGACAGCATTTCCACAAAGAATGGCTAGAAGGCCATTTTGGTTGCATTAGCACCCCTGTACCTCTACTCAGACTATACTTCTGCCAGGATACCCTCTCCTTCCAATTGTTGAAACCCTCCCCACAGACCATAGCCCAGTTTAAGTCCAATCTCCCCTAGGAAGCAGTCCTTGCCCACCAGAGCCCCCCTGTATTCTGTCTACCCACATGATTTGTGTCCAACACTAATTTGGCACTTAGTAGTAGCAGAGATACTACAAGGCAATATGTATTCTCCTCTCCAACACTTCATGGCTTGGCTAAACACTTGCAGCAAAATCTTGGACAGATGGCTGGACTTTTCTGGACCTCCATCTCTTCATCTTTGAAATGAAGAATTTGGATCAGAGCTGTGGTTTTCAATTTTTGTTTTGGTCATGGAACCCTTCCTGCAATAAAATCTGTAGAACTCCAATATACAATACAGAGACAAAAAAGGGGGTTTCTTTAAAAAAAAAACAAGGCTATGGACTGAGAGTCTTCTGGGTACCAAACCAAACCAATCCAAGCCAAACCAAAAAATAAAAAACTTAGACCCCTTCTTAATGTTGGTTTGAGGTCCTTCTGTGGAATCCTAAAAGCTCCATGAGAGTGTGAAAGCCACTGAATTAGATGATCTCTAAAGACGCTTTCTAGCCTCTATAGTCTATACTTCCTTTTTTTTTTTTTAAAGATTTATTTTTTTGACAGAGAGAGAGAGAGAGAGAGAGACAGCGAGAGAGGGAACACAAGCAGGGGGAGTAGGAGAGGGAGAAGCAGGCTTCCCACTGAGCAGGGAGCCCGATGTGGGGCTCGATCCCAGGACCCTGGGATCATGACCTGAGCCGAAGGCAGACGCTTAAAGACTGAGCCATCCAGGCGCCCCTATAGTCTATACTTCTGTGTGCATATTTGCGATCCAGTTTTGGATGGATTGCAAGCTTCTTAAAGGCAGTGATTGTGTATGACATTGGATTTCTAGATTATATATTGCCTGTGGAAAGAAGGTGCTACCTTGAGATATGTGGGACAAGGAAAAGGGTGAGCTCCTTTGGAGTAAAATTTAGTCTTCTGTTCAATAGTCTGAAGAAGTTTTTGCTTTTTTTCCTGGACTAAGGAGATGGAGGCAATAGTTACCACATTCTGACTTTGATCTTGAGTCTTCGAATTTGCCCTTTAGTAACCTTTCCTAAGTTTTGCCTTCTCGGGAGCATTGGTAGACTGCTTGATTTACTGGGTGAAAATTATTTAGATCTCCTTGGAATCCCATCTAATTCTATAATTTGAGAGATAGACCCTACCTCTTTTTGGAGAAGAAGAACATGTGTGTGTGTGTCTGTGTGTGTCTGTGTGCGTGTGCACATGTGTGTGCACATTTGTGAACTTTTCTAAGTCCTGTTATGTTTTATCTTTTGAAGTACAGGCATCAAAGCTTAACTAAGTAAGTTTGATAATAGGAAAAAATGTCCTCAGATCTGAAAGTAGGCTATGTTGATATTTTATTTTATTTTATTATTATTATTTTTTAAAGATTTTATTTATTTATTTGAGACAGAGAGAATGAGATACAGAGAGCATGAGAGGGAGGAGGGTCAGAGGGAGAAGCAGACTCCCTGCTGAGCAGGGAGCCCGATGCGGGACTCGATCCCGGGACTCCAGGATCATGACCTGAGCCAAAGGCAGTCACTTAACCAACTGAGCCACCCAGGCGCCCTATGTTGATATTTTAGATCAAATAACAAAATTCTCTTTTCTAGGTCCTATTTTGTAATTGTCTCAAAACCATTTCATACCAAAGAACTCATCATCATGTGTCTGAAAATAGGTTGATTCATTACATTAACATAGTGACTATTACATACCCATGTTATTTGCATACTCTTTATTCTATGCATATAAAGTACAGAGGCTTACTTTCAGAGAGAATAAACTTTAGAAAAAGCCAACAAGGAAGTATTTATGATTTCCATCCTATGTGCTGGGCTTAAATTAAATAAACTAGTTGACCTTTTGAGGTCCCTCAAATATCCATAGGTCCATTTTTTTCTTCTTGCTAGCAGAGGTTGTGACTTGTCATTCACTGTCAGCTTTAGTGATCAGTTTCATGTAAGTTTGAAACTAGAAGGGATACTTGAGCCCAAGCTCCTCATTCACTGTATGTAAACATAGGCCCAGGAAGATGGTGTGCTAGTTAGCAGAAAATCTGGGGCTATATTTAGTAGCATGTTGTATTCCTTACTGACAAAAGCTTCTTGTCTCTCAACTTCTAAATTGAGCCAGTAGGGATGTATATAGCCTAATGTAGGGGACCCTGAAGTGATCATTTGAATGAAAAGAAAGGTGGAGATGATTCATTTTCATGGCAGCCTCATCTTTAAAAAGTAATCCCTTTCTGTAAAATATGGTAGAATTTTATGTGATAGGAAGAGGGAGGGAATGAATATTAATGGGTTATTGACTATGTGCTCAGCACTTTACATGTATTATCTTGTGTAATACACACAGCTAACCTACAAGTTAAGTATTTACTTATAAATGAGAAAGCACTCCAAGCCTCAGAGAAGGAAAGTGACTGGTCTAGGTTCATAGGTGGTGAGCAGGGGATCTGGGAATTGAACTAGCATCTGTCTGAATCTGCACACACCTTCTTGTTAGCTACTATAGCATTCAGAATCCTGGCACCCCTGGGGAGGATAAGAAAACCATTACTCTTCCTACTCAAGTGATTTCATTGTGATTCATTCATAAGCTGTACTTCTCTTTGCTTAGGGGATGTGGATACTTTTGGTTTCTTATATAGTCATTAGAAAAGACAAGGATTCTGGGATTAAATTGCCCATCAGCCTCGTCTTTCTCTCATTCTGCTGATCTCTCCTGGAGGAATATGCTTTTATCCTTCCTCATGCAGGATGTTTTATCAGGTGAAAAAAGCATTGCTTTGGATACTCTACTTTTATCACCTGATAAACTGTTTTGGTATCTTTTGTAATTGAAGTTTTGGCTTACTGGTCCTTTCTCATCAACCGATTCTAATTACTTTTTTTGGAGGGGAAGGGAAGTGGGAGGAGAAGGCATTTGTAATTTGATGGAAGAAAAATAACTAGCATCAAGTATTTACATGTGCCAGGCATTGTGATAGGCATATTATATCTATCTCAATCCTCACAACAATCTTTCAGAGTTCTATATCTACATTTGAGAGAAGAGGGAATTGAAATTTGAGAAGGCTAGGTAAATAGTGTGAGTTCAAAAGGTGGAGTTAGGATTCAAACCCAGGTCTTTTTTATTCTAAAATGCAGGGTCTATTCCACTATACTACTCAGCCTTCATTTAAAACATGGTTACTGCTTTCTCTAAGAGTCTAGATAAACTGAGAAATCTCAGTCTTGCTTGTCTTTAAATTCTGGCTCCCCTCTCTGGAGTTTCCTCTAGAGTTGAATGAACATCATCTTTCCCAGAAAGAAAAAGGGCAGAAAGCACAGCCCCTTCAGACATGGAATTAAAAGTTTATTTCCTGTTTCCTCCTGTCTGCCTGGATGAAACGCCTGAGTATACCTCTCCTGCCTCTAGTCAAATCAAAGACAGGCATCAGGGAATGGCTTCTTGGCTATGAAAGTCAGACAGTGTTTTTATTGTCATTTTAACTGCAAGCATTTCTTCCAACCTCCTGTTTCCAATTCCTGCTCCTGCTAATTGGCTAATTTTGTTTTCAGTTTGATGAAGCTTGTGTATTCTTAATTATGTTAATAGGGGCAAGCTATTTAAAATATTAACATTTAAAACATGTACTGAACACCAATAAAGTTTTTTTAAAAACAATAATTTATTTAGATAAGATTCACATAACATAAAACCATTTGAAAGTGAACAATTCAGTGGCAATCAATACACTTACAATGTTGGGCAACTATCACCTCTATCTAGTTCTAAAACATTTCCATCATGACTGAGTAAACTCCCTAATTCATGAAGCAGTTCTTCCTCATTTGTACCGCTATCCCACTCTACCCCAGCCCCTAGCAAGCACCAATCTGCATTTTGTCTCTATGGATTTGTCTATTCTGGATATTTCATATAAATGGAATCATACAATATATGATATTTTTTGTTTGGCTTCTTTCACTTAGCATAATGTTTTCAAAGCTCATCCACATTGTAGCATTTATTGTTTTTTATGGGTGAGTAATATTCCATCCCCTATATATACTACAATTTCTTTATCCATAAATCCACTGATGGACATTTGGGCCATTTCCACTTTCTGGCTATGGTGAATGGTGCTGCTATGAACATGTGTGTACATATACTTGCTTGAGGACCTGTTTTTAATTATCTGGGGTATATACCGAAGAGTGGAATGCAGGTGCATATTACAATTTTAGTCTTTGTTTAACTTTTTGAAGAACCACCAAATGGCTTTTCAAAATGGCTGGACCATTTTACCTTCTCATCAGCAATGTACAAGAGTTCTAATTTCTCCACATCTTGGTCAGCACTTGCTATTGTCCTTTTTTTTAAATCTTAGAGAGAGAGAGAGAGAGTGTGTGTGCAAGTTCATGAGAGGGGGAAGGGCAGAAGGAGAGGGCAAGCAAGAAAGGAGGAGAGAAACAGACTCCCCACTGAGCATGGAGCCCAATGTGAGGCTCAGTTTCACAACACTGAGATCATGACCTGAGTGGAAATCAAGAATCAGACGTTTAACCAACTGAGCCACCCAGGCGCCCCTGTCCTTTTTCTTTTAATTATAAACTATCCTAGTGTCTGTGAAGTTCCCCATTGTGGTTTTGATTGTTATTTCCCTGATGACTAATGATGTTAAGCATCTTTTTATGTGCTTGTCGACCATTTGTATATCTTCTTTGGAGAAATGTATACTTAAGATTTTTGCTCATTTTTAATTGGGTTCTTATCTTTCTGTTGTCGAGTTGCAAAAGTTCTTTATATATATTCTGGATACTAAGCCCTTATTAGATATCTAACTTATAAAACATTTCTATGATTCTATAGTTTATCTTTTCAATTTCTTGATAATGTTCTTTGATGCATAAGTCTTTCTGTATCAATTAAGAAGATGATGTGGTTTTTCTTCTTATTTTTTTTAACTTAATGTTTTACATTGATGGATTTTCTGATATTGAACCACCTTGCATTTCTCAGATAAATCCCATCTGGTCATGGTATATAATCCTTTTAATATGGTGTTGGATTCAATGTGCTAGTATTTTGTTGAGGATTTCTGTGTCTATATTCATAAGGTATATTCTGTAGTTTTCTTGTGATGTCTTTATCACGGTTATGCTGGCCTCATACAATGAGGTAGGAAGTTTTCTCTCCTATCTTTTCAAAGAATTTGAGAAGGATGGGTGTTAGTTACTCTTCAAATGTATGGCAGAATTCACCAATGAACTTTTCGTTGTTGAGAGGGATTTTTTTTGGTTCGTTTTTTACTAATTTAATCTCTCAGAATTTATATTTCTTCTTCAGTCAGTTTTGGTAATTTGTAAGTGTTTAGGAATTTTTCCATTTTGTCTAGGTCATTTAATTTGCTATCATAGAATTGTTCATAGTATTCTCTTCTAATTCATGTTATTTCTATAAGGTTGGTAATAATGTTCCCATTTTCATTTCTGATTTTAGTTATTTGCATCTTCTCTCATTTCTTGTCAGTCTACCTAAAGGTTTGTCGATATTGTTGATCTTTTCGAAGAACTAGCCATTAGTTTCTTTTATTTTCTGTATTAGATTTCTGTTCTCTATTTTGTTTATCTCTACTCTGATCATTATTTTCCTTTTCCTTTTCCTTATTAAATACCTTTGTATTTACTTTGCTCCTGTTTCTAGTTCTTTAAGGTGTAAAGTTATGTTATTGATTTGATAATTTTCTTCTTTTGAATGTAGGAGCTTACAACTGTCAATTTCTTTCTTAACAATGGATTCCCTCGGGGGGATTTCTGTCTGCTTCTTTTTTTCTGGTGATGGGCCATACTTTCCTGTTTCTTTGTATGCCTTTTGATCTTTTGTTGAAAACTTGATATTTAATAAAATATGATGTTACATAGCTCCGGAAATCAAACTTCTCCAGAGTTTGCTATTTTTTTTGAAAATTTTATTTTAATTCCAGTACAGAGTTCACTATTTTTGATCACAGAAGTCTATAAAATTCAAACAATTTTTGCATAGACTGTATTCTTTGTCATATGTACTCAATGAAGTCTCTTTTTCTTTAGCTGTGTTTAACTAGCATTTTTTTTTAACCAGTGTAGTTTCTTTTTTATTGTTGTTTCTATTTTTTATTATTTTTTTACATTTTTATTTAAATTCCAGTTAGTTAGCACACAGTGTAATATTAGTTTCGGGTGTATGATAGTGATTCAACACTTCTGTGCATCACCAGGTGCTCATCACAAATGCACTCCTTAACCCCCATCACCTATTTCCCCCATCCTCCCACCCACCTCCCCTCTGGTAACCATCAGTTTTTTCTCCAGAGTTAAGAGTCTGTTTCTTAGTTTGCCCCTCTCTCTCTTTTTCCCCCTATGTTTGTTTTGTTTTCTTAAATTCCACATATGAGTGAAATCATATAATATTTGTCTTTCACTGACTGACTAATTTAACTAGTATTTTGACAGAGATTTCTTTGAACTCCAGAACACACACACACACACACACACACACACTCCCTTCAACATCAAAACACAAAATCAAAAAGCCCGCATCTCCCAGTCTTTGCAGATTGGTTCTGTGCTAGGAAAACTCGATTTCAACACTTAGTCAGACTGTTTAAAACTCTGGCATGGCCTTCACTTCCTGTTTACACTGAGCCTGGAGATCAACTAGAGGTGAAAACGTAGGATCTTCGTAGGTCTTTTCTGAACATGCATCCTGCCCTGGGAATGTGTGTAGCTTTCTAAATTCCCCCGTATACATGGGTACTTTTGAATGCTCTCCTTTTCCAAAAAACTCTCTTCCCAGGTAATCTTTCAGGCTTTAAGCAGTCTATTATTTGTCTGAACCATAATCTTTTATCCCAGGTGGGTGCAGGTGTTTCATTTGCCTTACAGTGTTTTTGAGCAAAGTCCACTATTTTTGTGCCCTGAATGATTTCTGAGTTAAGTGAAACAGATATGAGTGCCTTACATCAGTTCTTCAGGGAGTTCCCAGACAGTTTAGAAGAGATAAACATAATAATTATCAGAGAAGATCTACTCTGCTCCTTCTAGAACCAAGAACCAGGGTCTCATACAAGGAATGGAGTTTGTTGTCTTCAAGATTGCTGCTGAGCTGGGGAGGGAGTAGGTAAAAGGGCAAGTAAAAATGCTGTAAAGCATTCCTACAATGTGGAAGTTGCTTTTCTTCTGGATTCAGCATTTTCATGGTTTCTGTAGATCTTTGACTGTTTTCCAGAGTTCTGACAAAATAGATGCTGCCAGTTTCTGCTGTTCTTCAATGTTTCTAGAGAGGGATGGGAGTTTGGATCTGCCAAGTCTGACATTTTGCTGATATCACTCTCATTAACAAAGTTTTACCTGGGCTCTTGAGTCCAGGGCTTGTTCTGGAAGGCTTGGCTTGAGAAAGCTATTACATTTGCCCACCACAGACACTTCTCTCCAGTGACCCTTAAAAGGAACCCTGGTCTCCATATACCTTCCCCACATAGGACTCCTTGCTTAGAATTAGGCCTAGAGGATACCCACAGGTATTTGAATGTTGATGGATGATGGGAAAAGACTCTGTTAATTATTAAGGCAATGGGAAGAGAAGTCAAGCAACATTTCAGTCAAGTGGCCATATTCCAGTCTTCCCTCAAAATATGTCCCCACAAATGGCTTTCATTGATGCATTTAGTATCCTCTTGGTTTGTTCTTTGTTACTTCTCCTTTCTTTCTCCATCAATTGTAAATATCCTTTGTTCAG
The DNA here is from genome assembly GCF_011800145.1 of Mirounga leonina. NCBI lineage: Eukaryota > Metazoa > Chordata > Mammalia > Carnivora > Phocidae > Mirounga > Mirounga leonina. The sequence goes on from NW_023270175.1 coordinate 4,912,386, forward strand.
TGGAAGACATATTTTCTTGCTAAACAGCTCTGAAATATAATTACATATGCACCATGCTAGGAAATTTCTCTGGTATCTAAGTTTGCCTGATTAGTCCTCTTCTCTCAGTCCATACTTACCACTTTTTGCAGTTCACCTACCATTCCTAGTCTGGACTCCTTAACATTGAAGGCTCAGATCCACTCAAAGGCTACTCCAGATTTTTCTTTAATTCCCCTCCTACCACTACCACCAAAGGGCAGGCAAAAAAAAATACATTAATCAGATTTACCCTATCTGGATTACACTGGCTATTTCCTCTGGAATCTAACCATTTTACTTATTGGGAAATTCACGATAATTTTCTTTTGCCATCTTGACTTTACCTTTTTTTCTCCCCTAAATCTTTTCTGCAGCATTGCCCTCCATGATAGGTACTTTTTTAGCCCTTAGTAGTAGTTCTTAGAAATAAGCCATACAATTTCCTCTTCATCTCAGTTCTCTCTCTCTCTCTGCTATGGGTCCATTTATTGTTATCTTTTCCCAAAATCTCTGAACTGTACCTTACAAACACGTAGCTTCCATTTCTTTGGCATTTTCAGAAAATGTAGGTTATGGTACTGTCAGACAAATTGTCAAAGCTGCAGTTGCTATAGGTGAAATGGAGACTAAGTGCTGAATGTACAGATGAGAAATCACAATAATTGCCTTGTAATCTAATTGGACCAACATTCTACAGCAAAGATGCATTGTGGGTAATTTTCTTCTACTTTGGGGGGCTGTCTATATTTGTACTGGATTTTAATTGGAAATTCCCTGCTAATATAAGATTCAGGACATTTTGTGACCCCTTAAAAGCATTCAAAAATATGCAAGTAAAAATAAAGATTCCCCCCTTCTTCCAAGAGTTGAAAAACTTGGCAAAACCAGGTACACGTATTTTTCCACTGCAAAAAGGAGTATCAGATGCAAAATCATCACCTTCTTTCACTAAGAGGTGACCAAGGCTGTAAAATATGAAGTCAGAATGATGTAGAATGAAACCACAACAACACATGGAGCATTCAGATGTTAGAAAAAGGAATTTTTCTGGATAATAGGGTTTTCTGGAGTTCAAATTTACCTCTTTGCATTTCAACGATTTTTAATTTAATCATTTTGGCTAGAACATTTTCTAACATGTATTGCATACTTCCTTGCCTCCTTAAGTAGAATATATTGAATATAATTTCATCTTTTCTCGATGACTCAGTGTCCGTGCTGTGATTTTTAACTTCTCAGTGTGCTGTATCCAGTGATACCCTCAGGGCCTGTTACAGGCTATAAGAACGTTTGCTCCAACACTAAATGTTCCCAGACTGCAGAGAGTCATTTTGTCAGCTTTTTCCTTGTTTTTTTTCCCCTCTCTCCTTTTGTTATAAGTGTTCTCCTGTCTTTGTTTTAACATCCACTGTCATGATGTTCCTAATCTTTGATAGGATTAAAAATGAAATAGCTAAACTTGGTTATAATTGTGTATAAAATACAAGTGTAGAGATCCTGAATCAAGTCCTATCACAGCTCACCTTGAGAGAAGCACATGTGTTAAAATGCATGAATGTGGTGCTCAGATACCCTCTTTGCTTTGTTGCTGGTTCTTAGCTACATTACAGTTAAGTGATATTGCTGAGGTTAAAAGGTGAGGTTGGGAAAGGTGGAGGGTCACTATTTACAGTAACATTCAAGTTATTGTAAAGCCAGTAGGTAGTTGACAATATGCTCCATGTTGCACTCCGTTAATCTAAAATGATACCCTTATTACTTCATCTTTCAGAGAAATATATTAAGCCATAGCTGAGGGCCATAATTTAAGCACACCAGTGGGTTGTACCTCTTTCCTGCAACCTCAGTTTCTGATCTCATGAACATCTTATACTTAATGCTGAGGACTCTGAAGACTTTTACCTATAGGTCCTGTAGATGGGGGAGATGAGGTAGATAGAAAGGGTCAGGGTAAAGCCCCTTTTTATTTTTTATTTTTATTTTTGCATGAAAATAGAAGCTTCTGGTTTGATCACATTCCTCGGTTTGAATATTGCAGCAGAGATGATTTCATCCTGGGCAAATGTTCTTTGGGGACTTAAATGAAAAACCCTCCTTTGATTATTCTCTTAAGGAATAACCATGATAGGAGCTTTTCACTCATGTTTGTAGTGAAAAAGACATTCGCAGATCCTTTTGACAAAGGTAAGTGTCTTGTTTGGTTCTTTTATGTATCCTGAAGCAGCAGGGAGCCTCTATTACTTTCTTGCAGAGCCTAAAATCAACTGGAAAAAACAGGGACAATGAAAACAGCAGATCTGTGCTGAATCAGGTTCAGTGAGGAGCATTCAGATGTTAGTAAGTCCTGTGTCTGTCACTTAATTCAATCAATGATTTATTTTATCCCAACCTCTAGACCCAAATCATTTTTTATGAAAAATAAAAATAGCTCAATGTGACCTTGGCATTCACCTGAGTACAGAATGTCTTGGGGGGAAGGCAAGCACAGACAAGTTTTTCACTGGTGTATCTGCTCGTACATTGCTTTCCTAATTACAGTCCTTCATGGGGGACCAGATGACCATTAATTAAGGAGGCTCTCCAAATAAGATACCCCAATGTACAGAACCTTCTTGTGCTCTACATCTAACAGATGCTCAGTCTAACTAGCTTTAGTTTTAGTACCCAGGGTTATGGGGTACTTTCCTTTTGGGTGGGAGATACAGAACATAGAGACAGCCCAGAAAAGATGGTGCCTCACATAGATAAATCCTTATTACCCAGTAGTGCATTGGGTGGGGAACCAGCAGCACCCAGCTTTTTTTGTATGTCTCCCAATGTAATGAGAATTGGTATGTATACACATGACCCTTAGGCCCTCCGGGTCCCCAACTTCCTTCCAAATCACTAATAGAACCTTAATTTGTATTCAGTGTAACCACCATGCTAAACATCACTTAAAAAAAGTTTTAGTTAATTCAGAACTTCTCTATTAGCTATACTCTTTGATGAATTTAGAACAATCCATTTCCAGACTCTGACAGATAATTTAGTTTTCATTAGGTAGATGGCTAGTTAAGTTTATAGCCTTAAAGAACAAACTGATAAATATGCATGTCACACATGGAAAAGTTCAATGATATGAGTCAGTTGGAGTGTGACCCTTTCCTGCCTTGTGCAGACATACTTCTGGGAGATCAACTGATACACAATGAGGAGGAGGATAATGAGAGAATTACTGACATTATTAATCTGTGTGGGGCTGGAAAAAGCTATGATATGTATTTTTTTTTGGCAACAGAAAAAGAATGTAGGTGGTCAAGAGACTTGGGTTCTAGGGCTAGCTCTTCCATTAAATACTCACATGACCCATAACTCTACTTATTGCAAAATTATATTTACCTTTACCTATCTCACAGGTTTGTGAGAAGATCTTTGTTTGGGCTTCCCAAACTAAGACAAGAATTCATGTGAAAGTAGTTTGAGAGTTGAAGGGACACTGGTAGAAGAATGGGGTAGTAAAATAAGGAAGGGAAGAAAGCCGGCATTAAAGGGAACATTATCAAACTAGCTACCACAGAGATGGACTGGTGCCTTAGCCTTCAGGGGAAAGTCTGAGAGGCAGTGTAAGTCATTTGCTTCAGGATTATCCCACCTGAGAGGTGAGGTGACACCTGTCAGTCTGGTTTAGGGACATTAATGCTCTGGCATGTCCAACCTGCCACACAGGTTGGCAAAACAAGTTTTGGCATCCAGAGAAAGTCCTCAGGAAAAGAAATGCAAATGCTGGCAGTAGGAAGCTGGGGTAACAGGCTTCCAAGTGGTGAGTGTGAAGAGGTATGGGTATGATAGCATCTGTTACATTCAGGACAAGGGCATAAATGAATGTGTTTTTTTGTATAAATAAAAGTTCTTAATAATTGTAAGCATTAGAATTATAGTTGCCTGCTAATACCCATGAAACTGATGACTTTCCATATGGCTGGAAAGAAACTGAAATAATTAATGAGCATACCATCTATTAAATACTTGCTATGTGTCAGATACCATGATATGTACTTTAAATACATTGACCCATTTACTCCGCTTTATGAGCTAAATACTGTGATTATCTCCATCTTGTAAGAATAAAATTTAGACAGCTGACGTAACTTGCTCAAGGGCACAGAGCTAACAAGTGGCAGACCTGGCGTTCGAACCCTGGCAGTTAAACAATCCAGTCCACACTCTTAAGACCACTATATTCTACTGGAAACCTTGGGGGTAAGGGGTGGAGCTGCCTCTTTGGTGACCTTGAAGATTCTGTCTCTTTAATGTTTCCTTTATTATCAACTGCCTCATTTTAGCTGGTAAAGAGGATTTAAGATATCTTGCTGAGGTTTCGTTTGTTGGTTTTTGGACCAGTGCCTTGAAAATGACAGGGATCTCTGATCTATTTTTTTTACAGGTTATGTTGCATAGAGCTCTGTAGTGGGAAAGAAATCAACATGTTTTATGAATGTGGCTCCCCTTATTGAGGAAAGATATTTTATAGCCTGACTCTCTCATTCTCAATGGTTTTAGGCAAACTGGTCAATTTGGAAAATACTTTTTGTTTTACCTGTCACCTTATGGACAGTGGGATGGTTACTCAAATGCAAATCAAATAAACTAAGCTTAATTTGCATGTCTCAATCCACTCAGGAAAAGCAGCATGGGGAAGCTAGAGTGTTAAGGATTAGAAACTAATTCTCTATTTGCTGCCTATGATGAAGCTGACAGATGCTCAGTGCAGATATGACAAGTGCATATCTTATCTGAAAACTGTCTTCTGCAAGGACTTTGGTATAAACCTTCTAATTGATACCCGTGAAATGACAGAGTTGCAATCAAGTTTCCTGAGCGACGTGACAACCATTAAATGTACGATCTGCAGGAAGGGAAGATAAATGGTGCTGTACATTTGGAGGAAAAATAGAAGGTGCCATATTGGACCCAAGGACTTTGATGTTATTAATGGGCTGTGCTCAGTTGCTCCAAGAGGCAAGAATATTTTTCCTTTAACTCTCTTCCTCTATCTGAGTCAACATCTTCAATGGTCTCTTCTATGCATATACCTATCACCCTCTGAGACTAACCACATCAAACACAACTCATATCCCTACTCTGACTGTTTTTGGGCTTCTATTAGTGCTGATGGCTTTCTGCTCCTTTTCCTTGGCTTACCTACTGAAGGTAATGGTCCCTCCCTTTTCTCTTCTTCTCATGGAATGGCCCCCTTCAGTCCCCCACACCTGGCTTCTCCTCTATCACTAATCCTAACTACAGACTTTCTCCCACCTGAGCCTTCATTCTTACTGCTAAAGCCCAGTCTCCATACTGGGCAGAAAAAAGTATTAACAGGCTGATCACCTTTTCTAAACTCTCTGCCTTTAAAACCATACATGATAAAACTTGACTATATTTCTCCACCCTAATTTTTATTAGGGCAAATCCCTATTCTGGCCTGCAACCCTACCAGGTTTGTTCTCACCTCTCTTATTTCGTGAGCCTTAGTCCTTCCACCTGAACTATTCTTGCCTCTTGTATATGCTTATGTGAAGTCTCCCCAGTGTTTAAGTTCCCCTCCACAAAACCCTCCTGTCTCTATAACCCACTATACTTCATACTATATGCAATCATTCTTTTTGATAAGTACTTATGTATGCATTATATTTATATTATAGAAATGCTTCATTTGAGAATCTCGTCTCCTTGGGGCACCTGGGTGGCTCAGTCAGTTAAGTGTCTGCTTTGGCTTGGGTCCTGATCCTGGGATCCAGGGATCGAGCCCTTTATTGGGCTCCCTGCTCAGTGGGGAGTCTGGTTCGCTCTCTCCCTCTGTGTGTGCGCTCTCTCTCTTAAATAAAATAAAATAAAATAAAATAAAATAAAATAAAATAAAATAAAATAAAATAAAAGAATCTCATGTCCTTAACTGGACTGTAAACCTCTTGAGACAAGAACTGTGGCATATATTTCTTCTGAGTTGTCACAGTTCTTTACAGAATGCCAAGTCTGGACAGTCTCACTTTTAAGGTTGGTGACAAACTAGACATGTTAACTACAACGTACCAGTGTATCTTTGACCATCAAACGTATCCATATAAAAAGTGCTTAAATGTGTAGGTTCTTCAGTTTGCTGTTTTAGTGTGAGCTTGGGTTACATCACAGCCTGGAAAGAAAAAAGAGCCTACCTGTGGCAGAAGGTACTATGGGGATGTTGTAGGTAGTTAGCAGTTTGCTAAGGAAACTCATCACATGTAAATTTCAAGTTACCTTTGGAAATAACTATTAAGAGGAGGGATGTTCTAGTCTGCTATAGAGTAAATATTTGTGTCCCCCCCCCCCCAAATCATATGTTAGAAGCTAATGCCCAGTGTGACACCATTAGGAGGTGGTAACTTTGGGAGGTAATTAGGTCATGCCAGTGAAGTCCTCATGAATGGGATTAGTGTTCCTAAAAAGAGACCCCAGAGAGCTCCATAGCCCTTTCTGCCTTGTGAGGACAAAGTGAAAAGATGGATATCTATGAACCAAGAAGTGGGTCCTCACCAGACACCAAATCTACTGGCACCTTGATCTTGGACTTCCCAGCTTCCAGAACTGTGAGAGCTAAATGTTTGTTGTTTACAAGCCCCCATTTATGGCATTTTATTATAGTGGCCCTAACAAACTAAGGTACTTTTAAGGCTAGCATAAAAATTTACCTCATTCTTATAGCAAGAAAAGCTATGGGGCTCTGTGCTTGTAGTAATTAACAAATTGCTGTTGGATAGTTTCTCTGCTGAGAAGAGGCAGAAAAGATAGACAGGAAACTCAAAAGGAGAAACTGTCTTACCTAGTCTTTTCTCATTCTAGAAGCCTTTTCCATGAAGTCTTAGATAGAAACTGGGGAAGAATAAAAACTTTTCCACCTAAGAAAAAGAGCCCATGGCTCTTTTGTTGGTAAGGCAAATAAAAATCTTGAAGCCATGTACTAGTCAGGAAGGAATTTGATTTAAAAATAAAGATTCAGATTGAAGTAGAGTACAGCATCCTAATTATAGTCTGAGGATGAGACCATGCTTTAGTTAAACCGTAGTTGATAATGGATTATTTTGAAAGACAACATATATATGTATATATATATATTTTTTCTATAAATGATTTTCTGTGCCTGATCTTTAAGCATATCTGAACATATTCTTTAAAATAAGATAGACCAGCAAAGTATAATATTCTTTATAAAATGTGAAGTCCTAGAAATCCACAATTTTTGTTGTAGTCTAAGGTAAGCCCACAATAAGGGTTTAAATTTCATCATTCAAACCACTTACCCAACGGACTTACTGCCACCTGTTGTTCATGTATCCAAATTACATGAAAAGTGCCTGAAGGGTATTTGAGTCTCTTGAGGGTTAACTACATAACTATATATATAAAGTGGCATTTGCCATCTGTACTGACATCTCGATAATTTTACGAGACATCTGCATATTTCATTCTTAACTGAGAGGTAGCATTTAGAAAAGAAAATTGTGATAAGAGGAAGAAGAAAGCTTGGATTTTATTCCAGCTAGGGAAAGTCACTTAACTTCCCAAACCTCAGTTTCCTCATCCATAAAATGGGATAACGATAATGATTGCCCTTGCATACAGAGAGAGGTGTGAGAATCCAGCCAGAGACTATTGTGTGAAAAAGTTTTGTAAAATTGTGTATAACATATGTCTACTCAGTATTGCCAATGTACATGCTGAATAGGAAATGAAACAGCGTGCTGTCATGGGCTCAATGAATATTAAAATACTACAGTTTGCCTTCTTCTAATACCAGGTAAAATCTACTTTGGTTCCCCTGTGCTGTTCCAATATCTGGGAGATTCTATGTAGTTGCCCACCCCTAAGCCCCTCAGCATGATATGGCGTTTGCCAGAATTTCCCCTAGCCTAGAAATTCCACTTCTTAATCCCTCTCGATTATATAAACTCCACAGTGCTTTTAACTATGTTTTCTGAAGGAAAGGGAAAATGACTCTATTCCTCTGGGCCAATAGTTAATTAAAAAGAGGAATTAGGAGCCCTGGATTTTTGCCCCATCTCTGCCAGTCTCTCATTATGCAACCTCTTATAAGTCATTTAACTTCTTTATGCCAGTATTTCCTCATCTATAAAATGGAAGTTATAATCTTTGTATTTTACCTGCCTCACAAGGGTGGTGTGGTAGGCTGATAGTACCCCCCCTAAAAAATATTCATGTCCTAATTTCTGAAACTTGTGAATGTTACCTCATATGGCAAAATAACGTCTTTGCAGGTGTGATTAAATTAAGGATTTTAAGATGGGGAAATTATCCTGGATTATTTGGGAGGTCCTAAATTCAATCACATTCATCTTTATAAGAGGGAGACAGAGGGAAATTTGACAACACAGAGAAAAGGAGGAGGTAATGGGACTATGGAGGCAGAGACTGGAGTGGTGTGTTACACGTCATGGGATTCTGGTAGCCACCAGAAGCTGCAAGAGTTAAAGAACCGAAGATTCTCCTCTAGACCCTCTGGAGGGTATGTGGCCCTCCTAACCTTGATTTTGGCCCACTAATGCTGATTTCAGACTTGTGGTCTCCTGAACTGTGAGAGAATACATTTCTGTGGTTTTAAGCCACCACATATGTAGTGATTCATTACAGCCACCACAGGAAACTCATACAGGTGGTATGAGGATTATAGGCTCCTGGTGCATAGAAAAGAACCAATGAATGTTACACTGAACTCAAATATGTTACAGATGTGAAAAATATAAAGTGCCATACATTTGTAAGGAGCAGGCATCATAACTTGATTTGGGGTCCCTAAACGTTGGCCTTCAGGAATTCATCTTCAGTGAGGAGAAATATTGCTCCAATATGCTGGGTTGTTTCAAGTCAAGGGAGGCAGTTGAAAAAATATTACATGTGGGAGGGAGTTAAATATCCAAATTATTTATGTGAACCCTGAAGTGGTGTCCTCTATATGTAGACTGATTTGATCCATCAGGCTTGGAAAATATAGTCTATGTGGTTCCCCAAGAGTTAATGTCCAAGATCTCTAACTGCGCTTATTTCTAGGACAGTGGTTCTCAACTGGAGGCAAGGAACATCAGTGATAATTCAATACATTTTTGGTTGTCACAATTTGGGAGGGAGGGAGCTATTAGCATCTAGTGGGTGGAGGCCAGGGATGCTGCTATACATCTTACAGTGCACAGGATGGCCCCACGACAAATAATTATCTGGCTTAAAAGATCAAGAGTGCTGAGGTTGAGAAATCCTGCTCTGTGGGGAGAGAAAACTAGTAGCAGACTAAGTCTTTCCCTCTGTTTTTAAAATTTATTTCTTCTGGATTAAAAAAGAATATTTTAAAAAATTTTGTTCAAGACTATGGAACTTGGTGGGATGGTGAGCTCATTAGAACCCTCGTCTGGATGGCTTTGTTGGCTTAGAGCCAGTGGAAGGAAAAGTTCTGGAGCTCTTTCCAAAGCTCTCACTACAATGAGCAGTTCTCCTGGGAGGACGAGCTGAGCCAGAGCCTGGTGTTTCCATCTATACCAGTTCTTGGATCAGTGGCTTAATTCTCGACCCTCTGCAGGTTGTCATGCTCTCATGGTCACCAGGGCCCCCAGTATATTATTTAGAATCAGAATGTTTGTTTACGTGCCTAGACAAAGTGGATCTGGCATTTCTGTTGCACTGCAGTAAAAGGTTAGAGCTTACATAAGCCAGATAAATGCAAAGTCAAGGTGACTCTATTTTATGTATCACATTAATACAGAACTGTAAATCCTTGGGGCACATTTTAGGAATCAAGGGAAGTCATGGCTATACTGCCTAGAAAAGGTAAAAGATGCATGCAGTTTAGAGAAATAACATGGATAATGAGAACTGTGTAGAAGTGTAGAACCTTGGCATCTCTCCCATCTGGAATCTACCTCTGTTGTGAAGCAAGTCTGTAAAGGAGATTCAGCAGGACCAAGTCAGATGGACCAACTTCTTGCCTTCTACTTTTGTCTACCCCATCCTGACCATAATGTACTTATATTATTTTTGCCCCACTTTTCCTGCTCTCCAAGACTTAAAGAAAAGGTGCAAGCTAGAACTTTTCTTGGCTATTTAACTCATTTTAACAAGGAACTGCTCCACCAGACAATGAGCTTTGTGAGGGCAGGGACCCTTGTGTTACTTCTTGAGTCTTCAGCACCTTGTGCAGTGTCTGCTGCATAGTAGGTGCTCAAAAATTATTTGTTGGAGAATGAATGAATGAACTCTTTTCAAGCCTTTTTTTTTTTTTGGTCATTGTTGCAACTGAGGCCCATATTCTGATTTGTCTTTGGTGGTTCTGTTGGTGAGATGACCTACATCCATCCACAAATATCCATTGAGTATTCCCTTGAAAGTTGTTTTCAAACTTAATCAGATGTCAGAATCATGGAGAGGGCTTATTCAAACACTGGGTGCTGGGCCCTACCCACAGAGTTTCTGATTCAGTTGGTCTTGGTGGGGCTTGAGAATTCACATTTCTGACAAGTTCTCAGGTGATTCCACTGTACTCTAAAGTGCCCAGAGGGAGCATACTTTGGGAACCACTGCCTGGGGTTTATGCTGTGGTTTTGTGTAGTAGACACAGCTTGTCACAGCTGAGAACACAATGCTATTGATTAGCTCTTCTGGTGGAGAGGAAATGGCATGAAGTAAAAATGAATGCTCAACTTTACAAATATTAAATGCTAATTAAAAAAAAATTAGTCCCCCTCCACAGCAGAGCAATAAAAAAAAAAAAAAAAAAGGAGACTGTTCCCTATTGGTAAGAAAGTAGGTATTTCATACTTGACTTGTGGGAGTCGACTTTGGTGCAGCCTTCCCTTCACTGTCTATTTCTTATCCTTCAGATCTCAGCTTAATCGTCCCTTCCTTGGAGAAGCCTTTCATGCTTGGCTAATCCAAAGAAAGATTTTTCTTATCATTCATAGTGTTTGATATTTTATAAACCTCTGTGAATATTTATTAATGTGCTCACTGAGTTAATGCTTGCTATCCCTATTAGACTAGTCCCTGGAAGGTTGGGTCCATATCTATTTTGTTCATTGCCATATCTCTAGCACTCAGTACTATGTGTGGCACCTAGTAAGACCTCAATTACTCGATTGATATCTGTTGCTTAGTGCTGTTTATAGTTGTAAACAATTTACTTATTTATTTTTTATAGTTGTAAATGATTTAAATGGCAGGCAATAGGTGTTTGGCTTAAAAAAAAAAAACATATGGTACAGTCAGCGGACTGTTTTGCATCCACCAAATATATTTTTGTAGAAATATATCTATTGACATGTAATGGTGCCAAGAAATATGGGAGATGATAAAAGCAGGTTCCAAAACAGCAATCTGACATAATTTTTGGGAAAAAAAAGATTTCTAATTGACTCTAAGATGCCATGATTTTAAGATACATCATCTATATGATAACCCTAACCATATTTGTGTGGGAAGCACTACCACATCGACTGTGAACATCCACTGGAAGACATGGCCCAATTCCAAATCACAAGCGTATGAAAGAAAATGCATAATAGAATCTAATATGCATAGAAGAGGGTTTGAAACATTATACACCGAGGTGTCAACAGTAGTTTTTTCTGGATAGATAGTTATGGGTGTTTATTGGTATTTTGATTTTTTCTTCTTTTTGCTTATTTGCAGTTGCTGACCTTTTGTAATGAGTATGGCTAACTTTGGCAATAGAAGGGAACTCTTTTTTTTTAATTAACATAGAATGTATTATTTGTATCAGGGGTACAGATCTGTGATTCATCAGTCTTACACAATTCACAGTGCTCACCATAGCACATACCCTCCCCAGTGTCCATTACCCAGTCCCCCCATCCCTCCCATCCCCCACCACTCCAGCAACCCTCAGTTTGTTTCTTGAGATTAAGAGTCTCTTATGGTTTGTCTCCCTCTCTGGTTTCATCTTGTTTCATTGTTCCCTCCCTTCCCCTATGATCCTCTGTCTTGTTTCTCAAATTCCCCATATCAGTGAGATCATATGATACTTGTCTTTCTCTGATTGACTTATTTCACTTAGCATAATACCCTCTAGTTCCATCCATGTCATTGCAGATGGCAAGATTTCATTTTTTGATGTCTGCATAATATTCCATTGTATATATATACCACATCTTCCTTATCCTTTCATCTGTTGATGGACATCTAGGCTCTTTCCATAGTTTGGCTATTGTGGACACTGCTGCTATAAACATTGGAGTGCACCTGCCCTAAAAGAGAACTCTTTAAAGATACCATGCTTATTCCTTTCTTCTTGGAGATTAATCGAGGGCAAGAGCATATCCTCAACACTGCCTCCTGTCCCAGCAGTGGAATGCTTAGCACCAAGTACTTAATGAGTTTGGATCATTACAAGGTATTAAAAGAAGCACAGGATTCAAAATATCTAGACATGATTTTGAGTCCTGGCTCTGCTGAGTAACCTTAAAATATACACATAATCTTGCTGTTTTTCATCTGTAAAATGGGGATGATCATACCTATCTCAGTTGTTTAGAAATGACACGGGGCATATGAAACCTCTCTGCATCTGCTCTTCATATGTGAATTGTTATTTTTAGTGCAAGTAGAGCAGCCACATTTCATCTTGCCCAAATGATGCCAAGCACTAAGGGACTACCTTGTCTTCATGGCATTCTGGAATGCCTTTTTTTTCTGATTTGGGTAAGAAACTATGCCTTTTTATGCCCCCTGACTCAAATCCACCTGGAAATACCACCAACTACAGGGGTCACCAGGGCAGGAACTGAGAGAGAAAGCATTTGTTATGGGTTAAAATAGATCTTAATTGTAAATATAGCATATCTGGGACTAAGATACAAATGTACAGAAAGGCTGTCTGGATATAGGACTTGGTTTAGCAATTCAGATCATTCCAAAGAACTTGAGATGCTGTGGGTACAGTGGTGGGAGAGTTCTACAGTCAAATAAGTTTAGCAAAAACTTAACAAAGCAAAAAACTACATATTTTAGTGCTCTCAGAAATGCACAATACACATTAGAACATTAAAGGTTATGAGAAGTCCTGCAGTAGAGATGTTTACTTTCCTTTGTTTATCCCAGCATTTTCCAGAGAGATATGACTCTCCCACACCCTTGTAACATTTGTTAAAATTCAGGATGAGCACATGCTGGGCAATATTGCCTTAGATGATTATCTCAGGGATAGGATAGTTGGTCTACTACATAGCATAATGTAAAAGACAAAGTAATAATTAACGCCCTGGCTTCCATTCTCATGGATGGCAATATTGGCTTGACAAAAAGCAAAAATAATAACTGGGGTTGAGGAGAGTGACATCACCAAAATGGCAGCATAGGTCATTCTTGACTTTTCTCCCCATCACCTGAAAAACAAATATCTATTTAAGAATGAGACACCACTGAGAGAATCATAGAACAAGTGGCACACTGCATCTCAGAGACCAAGAGAGACTGTACTAGAAGGGTAAGAGAAATGGCTACATGTTGACCACATTGCCCCTCCCCCAGGACAGTGCAGTGCTGAGTTGCCTGATCTTTCAGTGGGAAAGAGAATTCAGGAAAGAGAACCAGCCTACCCTAGCACTGCGGGTCACTTTGTGGGAGCCCCTACTCTGATCTTGCACCACAAGGACTGCAGGGTAATCTGCAGGGCCCAGCCACTAGGAATATGACTGTAATAGAAAAGGGGGAATGGCTTGCAACAACCAGCACACAGATGTTGGCAGACTGAGTTCATACCTGCAGTGCCCAAGTAGTAATCCTAACCAGTGGCTTTTGCTCTTCTATAGAACCAAGTCAGTGGTGCACTCAGCAGGGTGCAGATCTGCATGATTCAGATCCCCAGACAAAAAGTTTTGCCAGGCCTAGAGCCTGGTGTGTCCAAACTCAGGCAAGGTGCTGAGTTATAGCCCTACCCACTGTGGAAAGTATCTTCCCACTCCATCTGACCAGAATGGCTGGTGACAACTCCTGGGAGCTGTGTGTCCCAGTGGCTGTTGAGCTGAGAGAAGGACAGACAGAGCTAATAGTTTGTGGTGCAAAGCCAGTGGCCCAGTTTGGCCAGGGAACTTGGGGTATGGGTCAACTTAAGTTAGGACAACAAAGAGCTTTACCAATTTTAGAGCTGCTTCTCCCACTGTGCCCAGGCAGGGAATCTAATTCATAGCCCTACTCATCACTGATACATGCTTTAGCCTGTCCAACCAGAGAACCTAACCAGAACACACAGGAAGCTACAAAACCCATTCAACAGCCCTATGTACCATGGCACTTGAACATAGACACAGCTCATGGCTTTTGCTCTCTGCAGAGCAAAACTGGTGGCTTTTTAAAAAATTTTTGCACAAAAATTTAGTGCAAACTCAGCCTGATTTGGGCTTCCAAATGAGCTGTACAGGCCCTGGGCCCTGGCCTGCTGCCCTTTCAGTGCAGCAAAGTTAAATCATTACTCCCTCTACTACTGAATATAGTACCCAGTCCTGTCTATCTAGTAAACCTGATCAGAGAATTCAGGCAATTGCAAAGTCCATCTTTGGGTAGAGAACCCAGCCAGTAGTCTTATCCAACTGTTCTCAGCCAGTGGTATACCCCCATCCCTATTTTCAGAGTTCAAATAGTTGCCTCACCCCAAAATAGACCATAATAGCAGGCTCCACCTACCCAAAGACATTACCAGCAGACACACCCAGAAAACCAAACTATGCTAACTGGTGCAGAACTATCTCTGCCAAAGTGGATTTGTAAAGTCTGAAAGAGGAGTCACATTACTCAAATGCACAAATATCAACATAAAGATTCAAGGATAATTTAAAAAATCAGGTAAATATGACACCACCAAAGAAAACTAATAAAGCTCCAAAAAGCTGACCCTAAAGAAATATAGTCTGTGAACTGTCAAAAAATTCAGAATAATCCTGTTAAGGAAATTTAGTAAGCTACAAGAAAACACAGACAACTAAATGAAATCAGGAAAATGATGCATAAACAAAACAAGAAGTTTGACAAGGAAATAGCAACCATCAAAAAACAAAAACAAAAACAAAAACCACAAAACAATCCTAGAGTTGAAAAATACAGTAATTGAACTGAAGAATTAAATTAAGAATTTCAAAAGTAGACTGGATCATGAAAAAGAAAGAATTAGCAATTTGGATGATTAAGACATAGGAAATTACACCGTCAGAGGAACAAAAAGAAAAAAGAATGAAAAAGAGTGAATAAATCCTATGGGAATTATGGGACACAATGAAAAGAAATAATATTAGCATTATTGGAATTCCAGAAAAAGAAAGAAGAGAAAGATACAGAAAGTATATTTAAAGCAATAATGGCTGTAAACTTCCTTAACCTGGGGAGAGAAATGGACATGCAGATCCATGAGGCCCAAAGAATCCCAAATGGATTGAACCCAAATACGGCTACACTGAGACACATTATAATTAAAAATTCAAAAGTCAAAGATAAAGAATTTTGAGATCAGCAAGAGAAAAGAGAGAAGTTATACATAAGGGAACCCCCATAAGACAATCAACAGATTTCTCACCAGAAACTTTTCAGATCAGGAGAAAATGGGATGACATATTCAAAATATTGAAAGAAAATAACTGTCAACCATGAATTCTATACCCGGCAATGCTGTTTTTCATAAACAAAGGAAGGATAAAGACTTTCTCAAACAAACAAAAACTGTGGGAGTTTATTACCACCATACCTGTCTTACAAGAAATTCTACAGGGAGCTTTTTGAAGGGAAGTAAAAGAATACTAGTTAACATCATAAAAGCATAATGTAAATCTCATTGGTAATAGAAAATATATAGTCATAATTAGATTCTACAATGGTAATAGTAATGAATAACCCACAACTCCAGTTTAAAAGTTAAAAAATATAGCAAAAATAATCAAATACAATAATCTGTTAGTTACACAATATAAAAAACAAGTAAATTGTAACAGAAATAACCTAAAATGTGAGGGGAGAAGTAAAAGTATAACATATATGCATTATATTGAAGTTAATTTGTTATCAGTTGAACATAGTGTTACAAGTTTGAGATATTTTATGTAAACCTTATGGTAAACACAAGGAAAAACCTTGTAGTAATTACACAAAAGAACATGATAAAGAAGTCAAAGCATACTGATTCCAAAAAACATTAAAGCACAAAAAAGACATTAGGATAACAAAAGAACTATGGAGCTACAAAAAGTATAAAATAATTAACCAAATGGCAATAGTAAGTCCTTACCTATCAAAATTACTTTATTTTTTAAAAAGATTTTATTTATTTATTTGACAGAGACATAGTGAGAGAGGGAACACAAGCAGGGGGAGTGGGAGAAGGAGAAGCAGGCTTCCCACCAAGCAGGGAGCCCGATGTGGGGCTCGATCCCAGGACCCTGGGACCATGACCTGAGCTGAAGGCAGACACTTAATGCCTGAGCCACCCAGGTGCCCCTCAAAATTACTTTAAATGTAAAGGGATTAAATTCCTTAAAAGAAACAGAATGGCTGAATGGATTAAAAAACCAAGATCCAAGAATATGCTGCCTACAAGAGAATCACTTTAGCCTTAAATGCACATATAGATGAGAGTGAAGAGATGTAAAAGACATTTCAAGCAAATAGCAACAGCAACAAAAAAGCAGGAATAGTTATTTTATATCAGACAAAAGAGACTTTAAAAATGGTAGGAAGAGACAAAGTCATTATATAATGATAAATGGGTCAATACATCAAGAAGACATAACAATTATAAATATTTATGCATCCAACATCAGAGCACCTAGATATATAAAGCAAAAACAGAACTAAAGGATGAATAAACAGTAATACAATAATTGTAGGGGACTTTAATACCCCACTCTCAACAGTTGATAGATCATCTAGAGAATCAATAAGGAAACAGAAAATTTGAGCAACACTGTATAGACCAAATGAATGTTCTATCCAACAACAGAAGAATACACATTCTTCTCAAGTGCACATGGAACATTTTCTAAGATAGACCTTACGCTAGGCCACAACAGAAGTCTCAGCAAATCCAAGAAAATTGAAATAATACCAAGTATCTTCTCTGGTAAAAATGGCATGGAACTAGAAATCAATAACAAGAGGAAAACTGGAAAATTCATGAGCACATGGAAAGTGAACAACAATCTCCTGAACAAAGAAATTAAAGGGGAAATAAAAAAATTTCTTGAGACAAACAATAATGGAAACACAACATACCAGAACTTATGAGAATGCAGCAAAAGCAGTTCTAAGAGGGAAGTTCATAGCAATAAAGGCCTAGGTTAAGAAGCAAGAAAGACCCAAATAAACAACCTAACTTTATGCCTTAAGGAACACAGAAAAGAAAAACAAACTGCACCCAAAGTTAGCAGATGAAAAAAAATAATAAAGATTAGAGCAGAAATAAATGAAATTGAGAACAAAAAACAATAGAAAAGATTAACTAAGAGTTGGTTCTTTGAAAATACAAACAAAATTGACAAACCCTTAACTAGACTAAACCAGGCAAAAAGAGAAAGGACCTAAATCAATAAAATTATAAATGAAAAAGGAGACATTAAAACTGATACCACTGAAATTCAAATCATCATAAGAAGCTACTATGAACAACCATATGCCAACAAACTTGACAATCTAGAAGAAATGGAAAAATCTGAGAGATGTACAACTTACCAAGACCTATCAGGAACAAACAGAAAATCTGAATAGATTAATAACTAGTAAGGACATGGAATTAGTAATTGAAAATCTCCCAATGAATAAAAACCCTGGATTCATTGGTGAATTTTACCAAATATTTAAAGAAGAATTAACATCAATACTTCTCAAATTCTTCCAAAAAAATTGAAGAGGAGGAAACACTGACAAACTCATTTTATAAAACCAGCATTATTCTGATACCAAAGAAGAAAAGGACTCTACTAGAAAAGAAAACTACAGGTCAATATCCTTGACGAATATAGATGTAAACATTTTTTTTAAAGATTTTATTTATTTATTTGAGACAGAGAGAATGAGAGAGAGAGAGCACATGAGAGGGGTGAAGGTCAGAGGGAGAAGCAGACTCCCTGCTGAGCAGGGAGCCCGATGCGGGACTCGATCCCGGGACTCCAGGATCATGACCTGAGAGGAAAGCAGTCGCTTAACCAACTGAGCCACCCAGGCGCCCTAGCATTTTTAATAAAATGCTAATAAACTGAATTCACTATCACATTAAAAGGATCATTCACCGTGGTCAAGTGGGATTTATCCATGGAATACAAGGAAGGTTCAATATACATAAATCAATCAATGTGATACATTACTGGAATGAGAGAAAAGAATTATATGATTATCTCAGTAGATGCAGAAAAAGCATTAGACAAAACTCAACATTCATCCATTATATAAACTCTTAACAAATTAGGCATAGAAGGAATATATCTCAACATAATAAAGGCCATATATGACAAGCCCACAGCTAATGTTATACTCAACGGTGAATGGATTGAAAGCTTTTCCTTTAAGCTCAGGAATAAGACAAGGGTGCCTACTCTCATCAATCCTATGTAACATAGTACTGGAAGACCTAGATAGATCAATCAGGCAAAAAAGAAAATAAAAAGTATCAGAGTTGGAAAATAAGAAATAAAATTGTCTCTGTTTGCAGATAACATGGGTTTGTATATGGAAAATTTTAAAAACTCAAACTAAAAATACTGATGAGATCTAGCCAATGAATTCAGTAAAGTTGCATGATACAAAATTAACATACAAAATCAGTAGAATTTCTATATACTAATAACAAAGTTTCTGAAAAACAAATAAATTGATCCAATATACAATAGTATCAAAAACAATAAAATAATATGGGTAAATATCCAGTAGTGGAATTACTGAATCATATGGAATTTCTATTTTTAATTTTCTGAGGATCCTCCATTCTGTTTTCCACAGTGTCTATATCAATTTACATTTCTACCAACAGTGCTTGAGGGTTCCTTTTTCCCCACATCTTGCTAACACTTGTTATTTCTTGTCTTTTTGATTCTAGCCACTCTGACAAGTGTAAGATGATATCTCATATGGTTTTGATTTGAATTTTCCTGATGATGAGTGATGTTCGGCATCTTTTCATGTGTCTGTTGTCCATCTGTATGTTTTCTTTGGAAAAATGTCTATTCAGGTCCTCTGCCCATTTTTCATTTGGATTATTTGTGTTTTTTTAGTGTTGAGTTGCATAAGTTCTTTATATTTTTTGACTATTAACCCTTATCAGATATATCATTTGAAAATATCTTCTCCCATTCAGTAGGTTGCCTTTTTGTTTTGTGATGGTTTCCTTTGCTGTGCAAAAAGATTTTTATTTTGGTATAGTCCCACTAGTTTATTTTTGTGTTTATTTCCCTTGCCTGAGGAGACATATCTAGAAAAATGTTGCTATGACTGATATCAAAGAAATTACTGCCTGTTTTCCTCTAGGAGATTTATGGTTTTATGTCTCACATCTAGGGTATTTACCTGGAGAAAACAAAAACCTTAATTCAAAAAGATATATGAACCCCTATGTTTATTGCAGCCTTATTTACAAAGATCAAGATATGAAAGCAACCCAAGTGTCCACTGATAGATGAATGGATAAAGAAGATGTGGTATATATATATACAATGGAATATTACTCAGCTATAAAAAATTAGATCCTGTGAAAAGGGATGGAGCAGCATTTATCATGCAGATGGATGGAAAAGAAAGCCAGGGTAACAATACTTACATCAGACAAAATAGACTTTAAAACAAAGACTATGACAAGAGACAAAGAAGGACACTGTATAATCATTAAGGGGATAACCCAACAAGAGATATAACAATGGTAAATATTTATGAACCCAACATAGGAGCACCCAAATACTTAAAGAAGTTAATAACAAACAAAAAGGAAGTAATTGGTAGTAATACAATAATAGTGGTAGACTTTAACACCCACTTACATCAGTGGACAGATCATCCAAACAGAAAATTAAAGAAACAGTGCCTTTGAATGATACATTGAATCAGATGGCGTTAACAGGTATATTCGGAACATTCCATCCTAAAACAGCAGAATGCACATTCTCTTCAAGTGCATATGGAACATTCTCTAGAATAGATCACATATTAGGTCACAAAATAGGTCTCAATAAATTGAAAAACATCAAAGTCATTCCATGCTCTTTTTTTTTAGATTTCATCTATTTACCTGTCAGAGAGAGAGAGAGAGAGAGAGCACAAGCAGGGAGAGTGGCAGGCAGAGGGAGAAGCAGGCTCCCCACTGAGCAAGGAGCCTGATGTGGGACTCGATCCCAGGATCCTGGGATCATGACCTGAGCTGAAGGCAGACACTCAACCGACTGAACCACCCAGGCGTCCCCCATGCATCTTTTCTGACCACAACTCTATGAAACTAGAAGTAAACCATAAGAAAAAATCTGGAAAGAGCACAAATATATGGAATTTAAATAAAGTGCTACTAAACTATCAATGGGTCAACCAAGAAATCAAAAAGGAAATGAAAAATAAATGGAGACAAATGAAAATGAAGACACAAAGGTCCAAAATCATTGGGATGCAGCAAAAGTGGTTCTAAGAGGGAATTTTATAGCAATACAGGCGTACTTCAAGAATCAAGAAAAATATCAAATAAACAACCTACCCTTATATGTAAAGGAGCTAAAAAAAGAACAACAAACAAAACCCCAAACCAGTAGAAGGAAAGAAATAATAAAGATTAGAGCAGAAATAGACAAAATAAAAACTAAAAAACCCACAATAGAACAGATCAATGAAACCAGGAACTGGTTCTTTGAAAAGATCAACATAATTGATAAACCTTACCCACAATTATCAAAAAAGAGAGAGAGAGAGGACTCAAATAAACAAAATCAGAAATGAAAGAGGAGAAATAACAACCAACACCACAGATATACAAAAGATTATAAGAGAATATTATGAACAATTATATGCCAACAAATTGGACAAACTAGAAGACACGGATAAATTTCTAGAAACATATAACCTCCTAAAATTGAAGCAGGGAGAAATAAA
Source organism: Mirounga leonina (assembly GCF_011800145.1). Taxonomy (NCBI): domain Eukaryota; kingdom Metazoa; phylum Chordata; class Mammalia; order Carnivora; family Phocidae; genus Mirounga; species Mirounga leonina. The sequence continues at coordinate 4,933,536 of NW_023270175.1, forward strand.
ATTTGAACAGAACAATTATGAGCAATGAAATTGAATCATTACTAAAAAAAAACTCTGAACAAACAAAAGTCCAGGACCAGATGGCTTTACAGGTGAATTCTACTAAACATTTAAAGAAGAGTTATTACCTATTATTCTCAAACTATTCAAAAAAATAGAAAAGGAAGGAAAACTTCCAAATTCATTCTGGGAGGCCAGCATTACACTGATACCAAAACCAGATAAAGACACTACACAAAAGAGAACTACAGGACAATATGTCTGATGAACATAGATGCAAAAATCCTCAGCAAAACATTAGCAAACTGAATCTAATAATATATTAAAAAAAACATTCACCATGATCAAATGGGATTTATTTCTGGGATGCAAGCGTGGTTCAATATTTGCAAATCAATGAATGTGATACATCACATCAATAAGAGAAAGCATAAAAACCATATGATCATTTCAATAGGTGCAGAAAAAGCATTTCGCAAAGTACAACATGCACTCATGATAAAAACCCTCAACAAAGTAGGTTTAATAAAGGTCATATATGAAAAACCCACAGCTAACATCATACTCAATGGTGAAAGACTGAAAGCTTTCCCCCTAAGATCAGGAACAGGACAATGATGTCCACTCTTGCCACTTTTATTCAGCATAGCATTGAAGTCCTAGCCACAGCAATCATGCAAAAAAAAAAAAAAAAAAAGAATAAAAGGCATCCAAATTGGTAAGGAAGAAGTGAAGCTTTCATTATTTGCAGATGACATGATCCTATATATAGAAAGCCCTAAGGACTCCACCAAAAAACTGCTAGAACTGATAAATGAATTCAATAAGACACAGGATACAAAATTAATGTACAGAATCTGTTGCATTTCTATATACTATTAATGAAGCAACAGAAAGAGAAATGAAGAAAACAATCCAATTTACAATTGCATCAAAAATAACAAAATACTTAAGAATAAACTTCACCAAGGAAGTGAAAGTCCTATACTCTGAAAATTATAAAACACTGATGAAAGAAATTGAAGACAACACAAATGAAAAGATATCTCATGCTCATGAATTAGAAGAACAAATATTGTTAAAATTTCCATATTACCCAAAACAATCTACAGATTTAATGCAATCTCTATCAAAATACCAACAGCATTTTTCACAGAACTAGAACAAACGATCCTGAAATTTATGGAACCACAGAAGACCCTGGAATGCCAAAACAATCTTGAAAAAGAAAAACAAAGCTGGAGGTATCACAAGTCCAGATTTCAAGTTATAGTGCAAATTTGTACTAATCAAGACAGTATGGTACTGGCACAAAAATAGACACATAGATCAATGGAACAGGATAGAAAGCCCAGAAATAAACCCACGATTACATAGCCAATTAATCTTCAACAAAGGAGGCAAAAATATGCAATGGGAAAGATGTTCTCTTCATCAAATTGTGTTGGGAAAACTGGGCAGCAACATGTAAAAGAATGAAAGTGGACCACTTTCTTAGACTATACCAAAAATAAACTCAAAATGGATTAAAACCTTAAATGGGAAACCTGAAACCATTTTTTCTGACATTTTTCTAGATATGTCTCCATAGCCAAGGGAAATAAAAGCAAAAATGAACTATTGGGATTACATCAAAATAAAAAACTTCTGTACAGTGAAGCAAATAATCAATAAAACTAAAATACAACCTACTGAATGAGAGAAGATATTTGCAAATGACATATCCAATAAAGGGATAGTATCCAAAATATAAAAAGAACTGATACAACTCAACACCTCAAAATCAAATAATCCAATTAAAAAATGGGCAGAATGTAAGAATAGCCTGTAAGAACAACACAAGAAACAACAGGTGTTGGCAAGGATGTGGAAAAAAAGGAACACTCATACACTGTTGGTGGGAATGCAAACTGGTACAGCCACTCTGGAAAATGGTATGTAGATTCTTCAAAAAATTAAAAAAAGAACTACTCTATGATTCAGTAATCATACTACTGATTATTTATCCAAAAAATACAAAACACAAAAACACTAATTCCAAAGGATATATGCACCCCTATGTTTATTGTGGTATTATTTACAATAGCCAAATTATGGAAGCAACCCAAGTGTCCATCAATAGATGAATGGATAAAGAAGATGTGTTATATGTATATAATAATATTATGGGATATTATTTAGCCATAACAAAGAAGGAAATCTTGCCATTTGCAACAACATGGATGGAGCTAGAGCATATAATGCTAAGCAAAAAAAGCCACTCAGAGAAAGAAAAATACCATATGATTTCATGCATATGTGGAATTTAAGAAACAAAACTAACAAAGGAAAAAAAAGAGAGATAAACCAAGAAACAGACTCTTAACTATAGAGAACAAACTAATGGTTACCAGCGGGGAGGTGGGTGGAAGTATGGGTGAAATAGGTGATTTAGATTAATGAGTACACATACTGTGATGAAAAAAAATAAAGGAGAGATGTACAGAATTAAAAAAAAAAATGAGATCTTGCCATTTGCAACAAGATGGATAGACCTAGAGAGCATTTATTGTAAGTGAAATAAGTCAGACAGAGAAAGACAAATACCAAATGATTTCACTTATATGTGGAGTCTAAGAAACAATAGCCAGAGGCACCTGGGTGGCTCAGTTAGTTAAGTGTCTGCCTTTGGCTCAGTTCATGATCCCGGGGTCCTGGGATGGAGCCCTGCATTGGGTTCTCTGCTCAGTGGGGAGCCTGAGGCTGCTTCTCCCTCTGCCTCTCCCCCTGCTTGTGCTCTCTGTCAAGTAAATAAATAAAATCTTAAAAAATATATTTAAAAAAATAGCCAAAATATGGAAAGAGCCCAGATGTCCATCGATAGATGAGTGGATAAAGAACAACTGATATATATATATATATATATATATATATATATATATATATATATATATATATGTAATGGAATATTACTCAGCCATCAAAAAGAATGAAATCTTGCCATTTGCAATGATGTGGATGGAACTAGAGGGTGTTATGCTAAGCGAAATAAATCAGTCAGAGAAAGACAAATACCATATAATTTCACTCACATGTGGAATTTAAGAAACAAAACAGATGAACATAGCAGAAGGGAAGGAAAAATAAAATAAGAGGAAAACAGAGAGGGTGGCAGACCATAAGAGACTCTTAACTATAAGGAACAAACTGAGGGTTACTGAGGAGAAGTGGATGGGGGATGGGGTAACTGGGTGATAGGCATTAAGGAGGGTACTTGAAGTAATGAGCACTGGGTGTTGTAAGCAACTGATGAACCATTGATTTCTATCTCTGAAACTAATAATACAGTTCATGTTAATTAAATTAAATTTAAGTGAAAAAATTAAAAATAATTTAAAAATGCATAAACAACCAAAAAGCAGAAACAAGCCCATAAATACAGAGAACAAACTTAAGGTGCTAGAGAGAAGAAGGGTGAGGAATGGGATAAATGGGTGAAGGGGAGTGAAAGAAACAGATTTCCAGTTATGGAATGAGTAAGTCAGGGGAGTAAAAAGCACAGTATAGGGAATATAGTTAATGGTGTTGTAATAGTGTTGAATGGTGACAGATGGTAGTTACACTTGTGGTGAGCATAGCATAATGAATAGACCTGTTGAGTAGCTAAGTTGTATACCTGAAACTAATTTAACATTGTGTGTCAACTATACTTAAATAAAAAAAAAAAACAATAAAATACTTAGGAAAAAAATTAAGGAGTTGAAAGACCTTAATGCTGAAAACAAGACACTGATGAAATAAATTGAAGAAGACACATGGAAAGGTATCCTATGTTCATAGATTGGAAGAATTAATATTTTTAAAATGTGAATACTACCAAAAGCCATCTATAGATTCAATGCAATCCCTATCAAGATTCCAATGGCATTTTTTTACAGAAGTAGAAAAAACACTTCTAAAAATTATATAGAACCACAAAAGACTCTGGATAGCCAAAGAAATTCTGAGAAAGAAGAACAAAGCAGGAGGTATCACATTCTCTAATTTCAAGCTATAAAATGTAGCTATTGTCATAAAAATAGTATGTTACTGGCATAAAAATAGACGAATAGACCAATGGAACAGAATTGAAAGCCTAGAAACAAACTCAAACATATACAGCCAACTAAATATTTGACAACAGAGCCAAGAATACTCAATGAAGAAGAGTCTCTTTATTAAATAGTGCTGGGATAATTGGATATTCACATGTAAAAAAATGAAACTGGTCCCATATCTTATACCAGTCACAAAATCTACTCAAAATGGACTTAAATGTAAGACCTAAAACCATGAAAGTTGTGGAAGAAAACATAGGAGCTGTGCCACATTGTTTTCTGAACTTCCGAGGTAGAGGAAAAACGTATTAAGGAGAGTGGAGAAAATCTTGTTTTTTTTTTTTTTTAAAGATTTTATTTATTTATTTGAGAGAGAGAGAATGAGAAACAGAGAGCATGAGAGGGAGGAGGGTCAGAGGGAGAAGCAGACTCCCCGCCAAACAGGGAGCCCGATGCGGGACTCGATCCCGGGACTCCAGGATCATGACCTGAGCTGAAGGCAGTCGCTTAACCAACTGAGCCACCCAGGCGCCCGAAAATCTTGTTTTTCCATGTGTAACAGCACTTTATAAAGAAAAGTCTGTCATTTGTTATTTTATTTGAGTCTCATAGGACTCCTGCCAGGGAGCAGGACAGAGGTTACTACATACAAATTCCTGGGTGTAAAAAATCAAAATAGGTTAACTGATTTGCTTAAGGTCCATGGTTAATAACAGGCCTAGTACTAGAACCAAAGTGTGCTTTTATTTTGTTTGCCTCCTCCAACACATACACCCCTTGTTTATTCTCTGCCCTGATCTGTGTCTTGAGAGGCTAACTCCAGCAGAACATATAACCTAGGTCCTTTGCTAGCTGCTTTAAGTTGAGATGAGCCAATGGGAGTTTCCTGCAGAATACTGAAGGATAGGGAGAGATAAAGCTCACTATATTATTTCTCTGCTTTTTCTTAGCTCTGGTGTCATTTCCTTAGTGCCCTAACTCTAGCTTCTGCTTGGTAGCTCCTTCTGCAAGGTTCTACTTCTCACTGTTTCCTCCTCTTACTTCTTCACTTCCAGGAGTGGCAATGGGGTCCTGGTGTTGCTAGTCTCCAGGTGCTTCACCAACCCTTTGTTTATTCTCTTTATTAGAATCTCGTTGAACATCTGGGGTGCATTCCATTTCCGGCTGAGACCCTGACTGATACAGTATGTCTTGTCAACTCAACATCTACTGCTTTTCCCATCCGTCTTCTGCCTCAGTAATGTTGGAGCAGGGATTACTATTGTTTTCCAAAGCAATGTTCATCTGCTCTAAATTTGATAGAAGTGGACATGGAAACAACTCTCATGAGAAAAGAGGCCATTGAATTGCTTCATCTGATCTTGGAACCAGCTTTGCCAGGGAAACTTTTTTAAAATTGTGGTAAAATACATACAACATAAAATTTACAATCTTAACCATTTTTAGGTGTATAGTTCAGTAGTGTTAAGTACATTCATAATGTTGTGCAACCAATCTCTAGATCTCTAGAGCCCTTTTCATTTTGCAATATTGAAACTCTATACCCATTAAATAACAACTCCCATTCTACCCACCCAGCCCCTGGAAACCACCATTCTACTTTCTGTCTCCATGAATTTGAGATACCTATCCTGGATACCTCAAATAAGTGAATTTGTACTATAGGTGTCCTTTTTGTCTGGCTCATTTCTCTTAACATAATGTCCTCAAGGTTCTCCTGTGTTGTAGTATGTGTCAGAATTTCCTTCCTTTTTAAAGCTGAATAATATTCCATTTTATGTACATACCACATTTTGTTTACCCATTCATCTGTTGATGAATGTTTGGGTTGTTTCCACCTTTTGGCTATTATGAATAATGGTGCTAAGAACATGGACAAACAAATATCTCTTTGATACCATACTTTCAATTCTTTTTTTTTAAAAGATTTATTTATTTATTTATTTGAGAGAGAGAGAATGAGAGACAGAGAGCATGAGAGGAAGGAGGGTCAGAGGGAGAAGCAGACTCCCTGCCGAGCAGGGAGCCCGATGCGGGACTCGATCCCGGGACTCCAGGACCATGACCTGAGCCGAAGGCAGTCGCTTAACCAGTTGAGCCACCCAGGCGCCCCCTACTTTCAATTCTTTTGGGTATACACCTGAAAGTGGAATTACTTGCTCACATGGTAATTTTATTTTTAATTTTTAGAAGAACCTAATATTTTTTCCTGTAGTGGTTGCGCCATTTAACATTCCCACCAACAGTGCACAAGGATTCCAATTTCTCCACATTCTTTCCAACACTTGTTATTCATTTATTTTTTTTATAGTAGCGACCCTAATGGGTGTGAGGTGGTAACTCATTGTGGTTTTGATTAACATTTATCTAATAATTAGTCATGTTGAACATCTTTTCATGTGTTTGTTGGCCATTTGTATATCTTTAGAAAAATGTCTATTCAAATTCTTAGCACATTTTTATTTTTTATTTTATTTACTTATTTTTTATTATGCACATTTTTAATTGAATTATTTTGTTGTTGTTGAGTTGTAGTTCTTTATTTATTCTGTATATTAACCCCTTATCAGATATATGATTTGCAAATATTTTCTTCCATTCTGTAGATTGCCTTTTTATTCTGTTCATTGTGTCTTTTGATGCACACAAGCTTTAAATTTTGGTGTCTTATTTATATTTTATTTTTTTTACTTTTGTTGCCTGTGCTTTTGGTGCCAAATCCATGTCATGAAGTTTTTTTTAGTGGTTTCTCCTAAGAGTTCTATAGTTTTTTTTTTTAAAGATTTTATTTATTTATTTGACAGAGAAAGACTGTGAGAGAGGGAACACAAGCAGGGGGAGTGAGAGAGGGAGAAGCAGGCTTCCCGCCGAGCGGGGAGCCCGATGCGGGGCTCGATCCCAGGACTCCGGGATCATGACCTGAGCCGAAGGCAGACGCTTAACGACTGAGCCACCCAGGCGCCCCAAGAGTTCTATAGTTTTAGCACTTACATTTATGACTTCGATCCATTTTGAGTCAACTTTTGTATATAGCATAAGGTAAGGTTCCAACTTGTTTACATGTTGATATCCAGTTTTTGCAGCACCACTTGTTAAAAAGACTGTCCTTTCCCCATCAAATGGTCTTGACAACCTTGTCAAAAATCATTTGAGCATATATATGGTTTATTTCTGGGCTCTCTAGTCTATTCAATTGGTTTATGTCTATATGTGCCAGGGAACATTTATGGAAAGGTCTAAATAATTTCATTTAGTATAGTAGTGGCTCCCCTTACCCATTGAAGTATGGTGCTAAGAGGTAGGGTAACAATAACAGAGTCAGGGCACAAATCAGATGGCAGTATCAAGCAATGTGAAGAAAACCTGTCAGCAAATGGCAACATTAACATTAGTGTAGTCAAGTAGAAAGCAGTCTAACTGCAGAAATGGAAACACTTTACAAATGAGGTCACTCATGAGTACAAAGGCTTTAGTGATTCAATTCCAGAAGCTGATATTTAAATCAACGTTGGGAACCTGGTCTGCATTTTCCTGTAGGAAGAAGTTATATATGGTGTCTTCCTTCTAAAGCCGAATCGTAAAAGACTATTTAACTCAGAAAATGTTTGAAATAGTAGTTATTGGTAATAAAAAATATGGTATGCTGGAATGCCATTTTGTTCTTTTTTTTTAAGTTTTTATTTTAGTTCTACTATAGTTAACATACAGTATTATATTAGTTTCTGGTGTACAATATAGACCATTTTGTTCTTTGAAAGACAATGAATGGAGATCATAATTTGCGTGATATATTTTAAAAGCTAGTCCTGAAGTAAAAGCAAATTTAATTTGAGAATCAAAGAGGAGAATGGTGAAGACTTGGAGAGTCTGAAGGAACTTTGCCAAACTGTGGATCAGAATGGTAAGGGAAGGACTTTGAGGTCAAATAATCTAAGTCTGCTACTTTCTGGTTGTATGACTTAGATTCTTTGAGCTTCAATTTCCTCATTTATAAAATGGTGGTAGGAGTAGCAATGTTTTTAGGATTGTAGTGAGAACTAAATGAAATTCTGTATGCTTAGCACTGATTACAGCACCTACTATAGTAAGTGCTTAACCAATGCCGCTCCCTCACCTTTAAAGGGCTTTGGAGATTAATGACACCAGTTCTGAAGCTGGTATATCAATAGCTCCATCCTTATACCCTGCTATTTAAAATTAATAGAGGAATGACTAGCTGGAGCTATATAGGAAAATGGTAGAGAGTTATTCTGGTACAACAGATCAAGAGCTGGCCCAGAGAGGAGATACAGGAAGGAGGTAGAAGAAAGTGTGTGTGTGCAAGAAACAATTTCCTGGTGTGATAACTAAGTGTAGGAAAATGGGGAGCATTGCAAGTGTACACTTTCCCTGAGGTTGGAGAAAGGAGATGGCAGGGAAGGGGACATGGCACTAGGTATCAGTCTTTCCATATATGACAGTCCTTAATGTACTTAAAACTGTTTTTAAGTAATCCATTAGCTTACATGTATCAAATTAGCTCATGTATCTAGCTTATATGTACCCAATTGTTGTAGTCATTATAATTTTATACAAATCTTAATAAAGCAGACCTAGCCAGGTGTCTATGTGGTAATACTTTGAGAGTCACCAGTTTAGGTGGATACATGCACTTAAAAAGTATTATAAGCTCCACATTCTTCAAATTTGATCTTTTTCTTCATTTATTGGAATGTTCAACTGATCTAAACTAGTTGAGGTTTGACTGTGGTACAAAATTACCGACAGCTTGAGGGGCTGTAGTACTATAAAGTAATCAGGGTGGGGTAGATGAATATGGGAAATACCTCCTGGAGGCAAAATGTTCTGAGCTGAGCCTTGAAGAGAGTGATGTGGATTGGTAGCAAAGGGGGGTGAATTGTCAAGGGAGAAGAATGTCATATGTTAAATAATAATAGATGGACAAGATTTGCTGTGGGTGAAGGCCTCAAGAAATTATCTTGGTATACAGAGATGAGGTGGTTGAGGTGAGCGTGCTGGAGGCTGGACTAAGATGCTAGGATTTAGCTGCATAGGCAATAGGGAGCTACTATGAAATACTGCAATAGGGAGTGACAGGATGTGAGTTAAAAGACTATAACCATAATTATGGCTATGATATATTTTTGTGGTTCCCAAACCTGGCTTAAAAAATACAGATGTCAATACAGGTGGGTATGAGAGAGGTGGGCAGAGGGAATCAATGGTGACATGCGACAGAGGTGAAGACCATGGCCAGAACTAGGGATCAGAACCCCAAAGCCTGAGTGTCCTCAAAGTCTATGAACACAACCACCTGCTCTTTTTGAAAGTTCTCATATTGTTTCCTCTTCCTGGGATGCCTTTTCTCTCCATCTTGAAAATTCTGCCCATTACTCAAGACCCAGCTCAGATGTAGCCTCCCCGAGAAGCCTTACCCAGTCCATGTCTCTCTTTCCCAACTGCTGTGATCTCTCCTGTGATTACTTTGGGAAAGGATACAAGAAAACCATAGGACTAGAGTTCATAAAGGAATTGGAGGAACTCAGCCAGTTGCAGATCATGAATAATAAGGGAAGCATTTGAAGGGCAGGATGGAAGTTACAGGACAAGGGAAAGTTTATGATGTCATCCTCACTCTTTCATTTACTCTGCACATTATTGAAACACATTGCAGTTTGTGTGTGCCTGCTTATGTGGAATTACAGATCATATTGTCTAGTTTCAACTAACCTAATCCTCACACAATGAGCAAATAGTTGAAAATCTTCCTGCAAATAAACCAGAGATTGTGGAGAAATTTAGTGTAAGCACAAGAGAACAGTAAGAAAATGACAGAGCCAATGCCATTTTGCTCCTAGAAGGTTCTACTTCTAGAATGAGCTCATTATCAGTCACATTACCAAATAAAACCAGCAACAATCTAATTAATAAACTATTATAAAGTGGGCTACAAAAATTTTCTAGAAGTCTTTGTGAGATATCTTTTTTGGGGGGAGGGGGTGTTTGACAGCCATTAATACCAAAAATTGAAATTACTGAACTTAGAAATGTAGCTTCAGATTGCTAAATAATGAATGATTAAACTAAGATTTAAAAAATGAAGTTTATTCAATGAATCATGGAACACTACATCTAAAACTAATGATGTAATGTATGGTGATTAACATAACAATAAAAAATTTTAAAAAATGAAGTTTATTAAATCACATTACTCTCTCTAAAGATATTATTTTAATACTGTTTTAGAGAAAACAAAAAGGATTTGGAACTGTTAATATATTTATAAATTATTTTAAAATATAGTTAATTTCATCTTATATGAAGTTAAATATAGCTAAATTGTACACTTTAAAATTTCTTTTTTGTGTTTGTTTTATAATGTACACAGTATGGTAGTATGTGTGTGTGTGTGTGTATATATATATATACATATATATATAATAACAGACTTCTCTTAATAGCAGAGTTAGAAATAAAGAAAACTTGAAAATCTTTGCACCAAGCAACTGCATATTTGCAATGAGGAGGAAGGGGAAAGGGTACCATCCACTGAAAGGGCTTTTTCTTTTCAGAGACACAGTAGGGACAGCCACCAAATTAAGCCTTTTTTAAGATTGGGGTTTTAATATTTTAAGATCAGGGGTTAAAAGAATATTAGGATATTAGGGTATCACAGGAGGGTATCACAGGGAGTAGCAGTGATACCTGCAAGAGGTGGGAGTCATGGATATAAGGCTGCTGCTAATTCATATTGTGCCTTTGTACAAGTTAGAAAAAGGTTCACCTTCCTTCAAGCAGATGCAGCTTCATACCAGAGTCCATAGCTTGGTAAGTCTCTGCACCGGCTCAAGCTGAGCCCCCATTTACTCCCATTACTCTTGTGCAGTGCATAACCTGAACAATTGTATACAGCGGCCCTGCATGAGAATACTTAATAAACGGCATATCCACTTAAAAAGCCTCCCCAAGTGATTCTGATGGCCAGCCAAAGTTATAAACTATTGGTTTATATAATACCATGTTTACTTATTTATTCTATAAACTCTGTGGAATTCTTAAGAGAGATGCATTTTAAAAACTGGTCTATAATTCTGACATCTCACAAAACTTGCCTTCCCACCAATAAGTTTGATTTAGGGAATGTCTATAGCCAGTAATCTAGTTGGGGGACCCTGGGTTACTCACTTTCCCTCTCTGAGCCAGTTCTAAAATGAAAGGAGTTGAACTAGATGATCTGGAAGGTCCTTTCCAGACATAGTACCGTATGTTTAGTGCATTTTACTGCTTAGCGATGTATGAAAATTCTCTGCCAGGCAGCCTGTGCAGCTACATTTTACTGGTTGGTTTTGGCTCATTTTCCTGAGAGGGTTGAAGGCATATGTTCACTTTAACTCTGTATTTTAGAGAGGGGCCATTTTTTTTTTTTACCATTAATTGCATGTCTTCCTCTTGCCAGTGTCTAGCAGGCATCTCTAAAGTGGGGTAGCATCATGGACAGCATTTACAGCCAACCATAGAATGGCAGCTCCAATTGTTGGGTTATCCTTCATATGCCTTGGAAATTATTAAAAAACCATTTTCTTTCCTGGCTGCTCCAGAAGATAGCTGTGAAACCAAAGGTCTAGTGTCAGCAATTTGAAGGCCTGATCAGAGTAGCTGAAGCTCTGTGAACAGTGTTCTTGGAATCTTCACTTTTGGTCACAAAGTGTCATTAGATCTCCTTTAGATGCTCTGCCCAAAATCTCAGAAGAGTTTTCTGTTTCAGCCAATAAGCAATAAATACTAATGGGGAGACAAAAATACAATGGAAAAAATGATGTTTTCTTCTCAGATTTGGGGGAGGAGAGGGAAGTGTGGGCAGATAGGTAATTAAACCAAGTAAGTTTAGTCTTCCCATTAATGACTGATTTAATAAAGACATATAACCAATTAACTAGCTATGTGGCCTTGGACAAATGACTACTCCTCTCTAAGCCTTAGTTTCTTCAGTTATAAAATAAGTTCATTTGGTTTGTGGAGCTCAAGAAATATATAGAGCAAAACCAAAAGCATTTTTTCATTATTCTTTCATTATTCTTTCTGGAGACAGAAATATAAACCTCCCTTCACATAGTTCAGGCTTTTTCCTGAATGAACAAAACTAGTCACCTCATTTTAAAAACAGAAATATGTGCTAAGAGTTTCCACAGCTGTTGTTGGTTCTACATTCCTATGTGCCTGCCTGACTTACTTTGCCAGAAAATCTTTTCCCCAATATAATTCTCTCCAGCTACAACTGGATTCAGGAAATTGGTGATTGGTCAGACCAGTGATTGGTTAGACCAAGCCAGTGATTGGTTCTTTAGTAAGTTTCTCAGTGAATAAATGAATCACTTGGGGAGCTTATTAAAACTCAAATTCCTGGGCCCTATTACCACAGATTCAGAACCAGTGGGTCTAAATAGTGGCTAGGAATGTAATATTTTTACAAGCACCCCAGAAGATTTCAGTGTAGGTAACCAGTGGTCCACCATTAGAGGAACAACTTGCTTGAAAGATAGTAATGGAGAGAGACCACTAAAGCCAGTTACTACTTGCCATTTCTCTAGCCCCTGGCCTATCTTTTTGTTTCCAGTCCAAGTTACTGCTTTCTAGATTAGAGAGAAAAACTGATAAGCCTAAAGCCACACAGTGGGTTAGTGTTGTGAGAACAAAGACTCTGTCCACCTTATGTGTTACCATAGCCCTGGGAGTAGCTCTGAGGGGTAACTTCAGCAGGCTTGGAATTAACTAGGCTGCCCTGATGAATTAAGAAAGTGTATGTGTAGGGCACTGACTCCTAGTCAAGCCATGAAACACAATGATTAATATTTTTGCTTTGTAACCATGGATCTGAGGAGTTTGGGGATGGTTTGTACCAGCTTGTCAGCATTTTCTTTTTCATTGAAGTATAATTGGTATATGACATATTAAGTTTTAGGTATACAACATAATGATTCGATATTTGTATGTATTGTGAAATGATCACCACAGTAAGTCCAGTTAACATCTGTCACTTTACATGGTTACTTGTGTGTGATGAGGATTTTCAGGTTTACTCTCAGCAACTTTCAAATATGCAGTACAGTGTTATTAACTATAGTCACCATGCTGCACATTATATCCCCACGACTTATTTATATTATAACTGGAAGTTTGTACCTTCTGACCCCATTTTGATCTTGTTTCTGCTCTCTATGCTGTGTTTTTGTGAGAGAAGGGACAGTGATTACAAACTCTTTTTTTCTCCAGGTTCAGAGAGGTGAAGTGACTTCTCCAGAGCCCCCACCCAGTGAAGAAAGAACAATATTGGAATTTCCTCTCCTAGCTAGATGCTGATCTCCTAGGCTGGACTTTTTAGAGCAGTCTTACCCTGCCATTCGGCATGACAATAGGTCAGGATGAGAAGAAAGCCAGTGTGCTAACCTTAGTCTTTTTATCGACCAGCTGGTCTGTGTAATTCCATTGACCAGTGTTAGGTTGATAGGGAACAAAAGGAACAAAATATTGTTGTCAAATGTTTGCTGTAGCTTTCACTGTTAAAGGATGATCTCTACTGTCCCCCAGCAGCTGGTGTGAGCATATGAGCTGAGGGCAGGAGCCTATAATTTCACAATTCTGATATCAGAGTTAAGGTAGAGTAGACAGGACCACTCTTAGTCCCAGGGACTAAGAGGATCTAAAGCATATGCAGGATATCATTCCTTTATACTAAGGTATAGATTTTTAAAAAGAAGCATCAACTGATCTTGAATAAAATGTTGTACTACCAAAAAATTCTTAGAAAACTATGATATTGTCCCATCATCTCATTTTACAGATGGGTAAACTAAGACCCAGAGAGGGGATGTGACTTGCTAAGGTCTCTTTAAACCTTTAAATATTGAGCACTGATTTCAACTCTTACTCTTAATAGCTTTTAAGAGGAAAGCATATTAATAATAGCTAATCTATTTGAGTATTCATTACATGTCAGCACTGTTCTATGTGCTTCATATTTAATGCCTACACAACACTGTAGGGTAAATATCATTATTATCATCCTCATTTTACAGATGAAGGAATTAGGCACAGAAAAGTTTAGCAAACTGCTCATGACCTCACAGATAGCCTTAGAGTTGTGATCAGAACCCAGAGAGTCTGGCTCCAGAGCCTATGAGCTTAACCATTATTCACCCTGTCACTCAAACACAAGGAGCAGGATCACGAAAATACTCTTCATCAAACTCTTTCCATCCCCTCAGTTCCCTGCTCAAAAACCAACTTCTGATTGCAACAATATTGATTCTTGATTAGCTTCACTGATGTTTGAGGAATTCCATCAATGGTGAAATGAGAACTCAATTACACCTTGCATGACTACTCATAGACTACCATCTCTCCAAGCCCATTCTGCCTTTCTAGGTGGCTATTCAGCGTTACTAAAACACATTTGGTGCTATTCTATTCACAACATATGGAATGATCTCTGCCCTCTAAGAAAATTTACATCTAAAGCATTTCTGCAGCTGTCATGGTCAGCAGTTTCTCATTGCATACTGCTATTTTGGTTGCTAAAGTCTCTGTCACATGATGCAGTTCCATTTCTAGAACTGTCCAGATTATGTAAAATCCATTCAAAGAGCATGGTTCAGTGTATGCATTTAGTGGACAAGGTAGCTCTCTGGAGCTTCTGAGTTATGCTAGAGTTTAGGGATGGAAGGTTGGGAAGATGTAGAAAACAGAGCCCAACAACCAAGCCAGTAATTGTCTGCGAACTCAAGAACTCCATGTCCATCCTTACCATCATAAATTTGCCCTAAAGTGTCTGTTTTTCAGAGTTTTCATCTGTGTTGACCTCAGAATAAGGCCAAGATAGGGCATCAGATCCATATTCTCCAAAATCCCAAGTAGCTCTTACAAAGAATAATTAGGGACAATGTTGATAGTAAATGTAAGAAACTTTATGGAGATGTTTAACTCAAAGGAGAATCATGCAAAACTTGGGGGATAGAATAAGGAGAGTGGTATTAAATATAAGAAAATTGATTTTTACAAAAACTCATTTATAACCTGATTCTTAAGGAGTTTTGATTGATTTACAATGTTAAACACAAAATGACCAAATCTATCTGAAAGATGCTGAGGACTTATCCAGCCCATCCTACTTCCCTTGTAGTTCTAACCAAGGGCAGAAAAGGTGGTGCCCAAAGTTGAGTCCAAAACTTAGAAATACATGTTTGGCAGGCATGTGGTGGGAAGAAATCAGAGAGGGAGACAAACCATGAGATACTCTGGACTCCGGGAAACAAACTGAGGGTTACAGAAGGGAGGGGGGTGGGGGATGGGGTAACAGGGTGATGGGTATTAAGAAGGGCACATGTTGTGATGAGCACTGGGTGTTATATGCAACTAATGAATCATTGAACACTACACAAAAACTAATGATGTACTATATGTTGGCTAATTGAACATAAAAAAAAAGTTTTGAATTTAAGTCTTTTGGTAGGCATGTCCTCTCCTGATTACCATAGTTCTCACCACTCCCAATTGTCTTGTATCCATCGATTTCACACATTTATGTTATTTGGTCTGGCCCCTGAAGACATTTAAATTGGCATCCCCTGACAAACTACCTCAGAATGATGAAATTATACACTCTGAAGGGAGGGGTGGCCACCCAGGGCCACATACAACTGTTCAGAACTTGAAACAAGAAAGAATAAAAATATTACTCTTATAAATTCAAGTGAGGTTGCAAATAATACTAGTAATATGTCTTTTGAAGGATTTAGGATCTAACATTTTCCAATATTGATGCACATTGAGGGTGTTCTTATCAGTGTAATATATTAGCATAAATTACTTGGATATTAACAAATTGGAAATAACCTTATCTGAGGCTCTGTGTCAAAGACATTGGTGCTTTCTGATTCCTGTGTTTGGTTGAATTGATCACCCTAATTTAGCTCAGTGGTTCTCCACTGGGGGAGCACATAAACATAAGAAAACTTCCCAAGGGAAGCTCTCACAATAAATTATTTTGTACATGAGATATGTTGCTAATTGGAGTTATGTTGTTTGTATGAATGCTGTAGAAGCAAAAAAAAAAAAAGCTTAAAAACTACTGACAGAGCCTATTTTGAAAGGCTTCCCAAGAAAGGGTTGGTTTGTTAGGTGCAATTTGCTTTCTCTTTGAACTCATGCCTCTACAGATCCCCTGTGAAATGGGGCAGATAAAACCTCTTTCTTGATTTTCCTATTTGTAGACTCCTAGATGAAAATGTCTAATGGCTTAATTTTGGCTTTCCCATTGCCTCTCCCAACAATTGGCCATTTCCTGGACCTAAATCTGTTTTGTCTTTAGAAACTTTCCTCCAATGCTAAGGAAAACAATTCCTGGGTTGGCTCCATTCTGATTTGTGTCTGATTCAGTGTGTAAGCAATTGAAACTGCTCAGCAACTGTTTATTAATTAAACTCCCACAGGATTTCTTGGACTGTACCAAGCTCTGTCTATTCTATGGCCAAGTTCAATTTTGATCAAATCTGTGCTGAAGGCTACAGGGCAGGTGGCAAAACAAGAAAAAGAAAGTTGACAGAAGGTGTCCTTCATCTCCTACTGAACACCGGCACTCAACCCTGTTATATTCCCTGTGGTGTACAAGCCTCTAGGGTATACTTGGAGCTACTTCCTGGATATTAAAACAGGCTTGTTTCATTGGGAGGCCAGACACAAATTTGAGGCTAAGGGAGAATGCAGAGCCATGTCTGAGGAAGAGTGCTGCAGCAGAAAACTGAAGGCCATTATTAGTAATCTTCAGATCTGAGACGAGTGTGGGGCCTGAAATCAGAGCTGAAACAAAAGAAGAGGAGCTGGGTAAAGGCACAGTAGGTCAGGAAGCAAGCTCCCTGAGAGTCTCTGGCATTTGGTTTGGGGTTAGGACTGTAGTCGCACACTCACCAATTGAATCTGAGTGCTCCAAGGAGGCAGGAAAGTGCAATCTTTACCAAGGAAGCTGGCTTTCTCTCCCTCCTCTTTCTCTTTCCTCCCTCTCCCGCTCCCCAGTTCCCTCTCACTCTCTCTCTCCCTCCCTGCTCCCTGCTCCACACTCACATTTGAGTGTGTGTGTGTGTGTGTGTGTTTGTGTATAGGGGCCCTAGGAGTAGTTGGGGACACAGCAGGGAGGAAACAGTGTGAGAGGGAGGGAAAGAGAGTAAAGGAAAAAGTCCAGAAGTACGTTCTTCTGGTGCTGGTTCACCTCTTTGCTCTTTTTTTTTTTTTTTACACTAATCCACAATCTGTAAGGAAGCCTAAAGTGAATTCCTAACTGGTATTTTTGAGATTTTTGAATTATTCTCTTGCCTAAAACCAGGAACAGTTTATTCCAATGATATAATGGTTTGATTTTCCTTTATGAGTTATAGTCATCTTTCTATTTCTCCTATATGATGTAGGCATTCTTTGTATCTCCAGCCCATTCCATTTAATCAGGAAGATGTGTTTTCATTCTAGACTTGGAATTCAATTGTGTTGTGGCAAAGATAGCCAACTTACTCTACTTTTGCTGTGCTTCATTTAGACTGTTTTGATGCTGCCTGACAACTCTCTACCAAAGCAAAAAGATTTCTGGTTGTAAATATGCTGTTATAAAAATAATTGAAAAAATATTTATTGACTTCCTATCATATGCAAGACAATGTGTAATTTTCAGGGTGTGGAGTGAAGATTGGATAGAAAAAAATACAGAATGGAGTCCCTGCTCTCAAGGAGCTCAGTCTGCTTGGGAAGAGAAAATGTTTAGACAGAAAACTATGGCTAAGAATGATAAAATGGGAATCATTTAAAAGGGTCAATTGTGAAATTCAGATACTATCCTATGAACTCAGAGGAGGGAACAAGCACCAAAGACTTGGAAGGCTAGCAAAAGCTTTAGAATGCCTGGTACATACTAGACATGCAATAAATATATTTGTTGGGCGAAATAGAATTTGAGCTAGATCTTGAAGGATGGGTAATATTTCTTGAAGGATGGGTAGTTTAGTGCAGGAACTGTATTCTTGATAGAATACACGGTAGAGGCAAATGTGCGAGAGGCATAGATTGTGCTGGGGGATACAACAGTAATAGTTTTTCTAGAATAAAGGGTTTATGAAAGGAGATCATATTGAAAATGTGGCTGGTGCCAGATGATTGAAGGCCTAGGGTGCATGGGAAAGGAGTATGAACTTTATCCTGTAGGTAGCATGGAACAACTGAAGTTTTTAAGAAAAGGATTATATCAAGGGAGGATGCATCTGGTGACAGTGTGCAGGATGGATTGACAGGGAGAGACTGGACGCAGTTGGGCTAGCTAGGAGGCTAACTAGAGTGGTCTGGACAGGAAGTAATAAGGACTGTAACTACAGTAGTAGCAGTGGGAAATGTAGTAAGATATAGAGTAACAACATGTCAAAGATGAATGAACAGGACTTAATGAACGACTTGATTTCATATATGGGGCAAAGAAAAGGTGGAAAGTAAGATGACTCAGGCTTCTAGTCCACAAGATTGAAGAAGAGTGGCATTACCAGAAATGTTTTCTCTACTTGGAAGTTGTTTAAGGCTGTCTTAGGCTAGTTTGCAAAAGGATGAGACTCAGGGAGCTATTTTTGTTGTCTGTTTAAGTCCATTTTGTATTGTTACAGTATCTTGGGACTCTGGAAGAATCCTAGAGATTCTAGACTGGCATGTTTGAAGTCTGGACTATAGGCAGGGCCAACTGAAATTATGACATTGTGTCCTGATTCATCTCTCTTGCTATTTCATTCAAATTTTAAGTCTGCTGATTCTATCTGGACTTACCTTTTTTTGGTACTCAATAGGGGCCAAATACCTTTTATTCATTGATGTGTCTTCCTCCTTACTCCCTCGTGCAGCACTGTCTTTCTGCTTGATATTAGCATATGTCTTCACACTCATTTTCAGACTTCGAGAACTACCAGACATCTCAGGGATTGATGCTTGTTGCTTTTTTATGCACCTGAAGGCATCAGCCCTAGAAAACTAATGATGCCTTTATTTTTATTTTATCAATTTAAATAAAGGATCCCTTTTGCCTGAAGAGCAGATTAAGAGGCACAGGAAGGTTTTTTTCCTTTCCTCACAGGGGATTGGATTCAGTAGTGTATGCTTAAATGAATTCCTTGAAGCAAAAGAGATACTGGAGGAATATATATGAAAGATTAAAAGAATAATGTTAGGTAGTATATAAAAACCTACTTAGCATTTTAAACATTTACTTATTCCAAAGCCATTTCTAATAGTTTGTCTACAAACCAGCATATTCCTCACCCCACCCCAAACACATGCACACTCCAAAATAACAAAGTTCCATGGTTGCTTCTGTCATATATAGGAAAGTAAATGGATGCAGAGTACCATTTTTTATTGGAACAATGATAAATTGGAAAGTAGAGCCCATGGATCTTGGTGCTTGGAATTATATTATATTTCAATTGGAGTGTATTTTTTAAAAAGTTTCATTTATCTGTTTAAGTAATCGCCACACCCAACATGGGGCTCGAACTCATGACCCCAAGATCAAGAGTCACGTGCTCTTCTGACTGAGCCAGCCAGATGCCCCTCATTTACAGTTTATTTTAAAAAACATTTTCATACTCCTTAGTTCATTTGATTCTCACAGCTCTCTTGTGAGGTAGATCGGGTAGATATCATTATTTCCCAAGTTACACAAAGGAGAAATTACTCGCTCAAGGTCACCAAGCAATTTAGCATCGATGCCCTTTCTCTTTCTTCTCCTCCACTTCCTCTTCCTTTTCCTCCACTTCTGTCCCTTCCCCATTTCCTTCTCCTTCTATTTCTTTTTTATTTTCCTCTGAAAAGGAAAGGCTGTTGCCAAGCTTTGCTCTGGGTCTCAATAGTCAATCAGTCATCAGGGGCAAGGGACAACTGCAAGATAGATGAAGTCCCTCCTGTAATGTAGAGATCATGGAGCTGCTGTCCATTGTGGTAGCCCCACATATGTCTGTCAGCTAGCTTCAGACATAAGAATGAAGCACTCAGGGTCTTTGGCTCAAGCCTTCAGAATGTGAGCAAATCCTCTGCTTTGTCCATTGCAACAGATCGATTTTCCTAAGCATCTAGAACTGTTGTATGGAGAATAATCCCCCTATTGAAAATTTTAGATAATGCGTTCCCTTAAAACATAGGATGGATCAAGTCATGATCTAGGTGATTTAAACAAAGACCAATCTCACTCATGCATGTAGTTTCAATGACTGATTTATACAGCAATGAATATCAAATCCATCTCCTTCTACCTCTCTCCTGAACTTAAGATCTATGTGTCCAACTGCCTACTGAGCCCTGCCAATGGAATGTAATCCTTCCACACATACCTCAAATTAAACAAATCTAGTACCAAATTAATCATCACCCCCATCTTAACCTACCTCATGCATTTTGTATCTGTTTTTGGTGATACCATCTATCCTGTTTCCTAGGCTACGAAACTAGGAGTCATTCTTGAATCACCCTTTTCTATGACTCTCCCATATCCCATCACCAAGAGGTATCAGTACAGCCTCTAAAACCTCTATTCTCCATTCCCTTCTCTCCATTCCTATTCCTGTTGTCTGGGTTCAGGACTTTGCCATCTGGATTTGCCACTCTACTGGATTATTGTACCCTCCTGTTTTATGGCCTTCCTGACTTCATGTTCTCCTCCATCTTTCACTTGGTGATTATGAGATTTCCATAACACAAATTCAATCACATCTTTCCCCTACTTAAAAGCTTGCTGATGGTTTTATTCTGGCTACAGGATCAAGTTTGAATTGATCAGTAGGCCTCTACCTGGCTCTCCAAAGGTATCTTTTGCTACTCCCACTCACATATCCTGGACCCCAGCCATACCATACTTACTATCTGTCCCTCGCACACCTCTGATTTTCCTTATGCCTTTGTCTTGGCTTGGGATGCATTCACCTGATACCTGTTTTCTGCTTGTGAATACCTACTTCTTTAAGTTGCAGCTTAAATGTTACCTCCCTTTCTGATAGCTCTCCCTAAGTGCTATATGTAGAACCAAAAGTTGTTGCTTCTCTGATCCCGTGGTCCCAGAGTTGTTGATAGTTCTGTAAATACATTGAAAACAGCTCCTATCACGAGGTATTGCAATTATTTGTTTTTCACAAATAAAATAAACTGGGAGGTAGGGAGATGGATCTTATCTACTCTCCCCACCATCCTACACACTTTGCATAGTATTTGGTACTTAGTTGGTTTGCAGAGAATACTCACTGAATCTGTAATTCATTAATAAACACATTCAATTATTCAGCCCCTATATTAAGCACTGGGTTTTTGGTGATGAACCAGCAAGGCCTGTCCCTGGCCCTCATGGGTCCTACCATCAATGCTTAGAATGGTGGGGACATCCACAAATAAATGCAGAATTCTAATGGAACATGGTAGGTGTACAGTTTGAATTTACATTGTCAGACAACATAAAGGCAAAGAGCATAATCCATAATCTCTTCTCTAGGATTGAGCTAGCCTGGATTTGAATACGGGTTTCACCATTTACTAGTCTTGTTGCTTTAGGCAATTGACCTAATGTCCCTGTGTTTTGCTTTCCTTATCTGTAAAAGAGGCATTATTAGAGTTTTTATCTTATAGAGCTGTTTTGAGGTTTATATGAGTTAATATTTGTAAAATGCTTAGTGTCTAACATATAACAAGTATTTAATAAAATATATTAAATGAAATCTAGTGGAGAGTACAAAGAAGCCTAAATTGCTTGGTTTAAGGGATAATGGGGCTAGCCTTGTTTCTTCCTTACCACTTCTGATTTTACCTCTCATAATGACCTTCCCCCTTCCTGTCACTTAAGGTTCAGAGCTCATTTAGGGGGAAAAAAAGAAGGCATGGTGAGAATGCCCCTTCAGAGTGGAGTGTGAAGCCAAGCATCCTGCCATTCTCTCTACTTAGCTACCTCACACACCAGGAGCCTCAGCCTTACTCAGGGCCCATCACCTGTGTGGCAAGAGCTGAGTCCTAGGGCCCTAAGTACACCTACCATGTTCCATTAGAATTCTGCATTTATTTGTGGATGTCCCCACCATTCTAAGCATTGATAGTAGGCCCCATGAGGGCCAGGGACAGGCCTTGCTGGTTCAGAATGAGATTAAAGAGATTAAGAAATCTGCTTGTAATATAGGAACCCTGACCTTTCCATTCCAAGCCCATATTCTTTTCCACATTCCAGGGATGTCTTTTTGGTCCTTCCTGTCCCTCCATTCCCAGAAAGGGTACAGATAGGTTGCTTTAACAGCCTACCCTTCATGTGCCTCTCTCCATTTATAATATTTTCCCTGTGATCTCTAGAGCCCTTTAGCTGTATGGGAGGCCCAAGTAGTGTCTTATACCTTAGATCTCCCTTTTTCCCTCTCGCAGAGAGAAAAAGAGCTGAAGATCTGATTCCTACTATTGAACCGATGACTGATCCTATGTAGCAGGCATTGTATGCAGATTCTAGGGAGTTCATCTTTTGAGCCAGGGCTGAAGCTTACAGGAACAAAGCTCACCTGATGGAAATTCAGACACCAAGGTCAGGTGCTAGTGGGGAAAGGAAAGTATTTTGAGAGTGAAGGTAGCTAGAGCTCTGTATTTACTCTTCGGTTGCTATCAGGGCAAAGAAGTGTGTGAAGTCCTTTGCTCCTGACATCTGCCTGAAAGGGCCTCCATCAGTGCTGCTGCCTTTCTGGCTGGTGAGCAGCAGGGAACCACACATAATAGCAGAGCTTCCACTGCTGGGATGAGTGGGGACCCTCTATTCTGGGTACAGGACCAACGGCTCCCAGAGAATACAAGTGGGAAGAGCCATGGTTTGGGAGCAGAGGACCTTGGGTTCTCGTTCCAGGTTTGTCGTTGTTTCATTGAGTGAATGCCTTTACCACTAGGTCTATAAAATGAGGTGAAGCTCTCTCAAACAGAAAATGAGCATTTGGATAGTAGTGTGTACCTTTGCACACAAAATATCTTATTTGATCAGAAAGTCTGATTTAAATTTAGGATGAGGAAACCGGCTCAGGAAAGTTATGTGGCTGAGCCAAGATTTAAGCCCAATTTTGTTGGAAGTCATGCTTCAGCGTCTTTACATGGTAAATGAAAATAATGATGATGACAATGATGGCAACCAATGAATACTTATCATAAACCAGACTCTGTGCTAAGCACTGTTACTTAATCACCATAACAGATCTGTAAGGACAGTACTCTTATTATCCTCATTTTAGAAATGCTAAAAGCTGAGGCCCAGAATGGTTGAATGTCTTGCTTAAGGTTACACCACCAGTAAGTAGCAGATCTAGTGCTTAAACCTAGGACTCTTTTGACTTCCAGGTCAGTGCTCTTGATACTGCACCCATCTGCTTAAAATGCTAAATGAGAAAGTGCTTTGGGAAATGCCTTGTGCCCTGCTATCTGACTGCAAACTGGGCCTCTACATCATTTTGGTAGGCCCACCAAATGAGCCTGGCAGCCTCCAAGGGGAATGTGCACTTTTCTGGGTCCCAGGTCAGAAGGTCAGGGCAAGATGGAGAAATGCCTACAGGAGACGCTCTTTCACCAGCAGGAAGGGAGTGTGTGCAGAATCCTCAGATCTACCCTATTGTGTCAGCTGAGCTGCACACCACCAAGGGAGCTCAGTGAGCACCTGTTTGGGAGCACCCATTGTTCCATTTCTTCCTTGCCACCTTGACTCTTAGCCAAAGCATTCGTTTCTTCCATCTCCAGCCTCTTCGGGTAACTAGAGAGACACATCCCTTTCTACCATCCCTGCTCTACCTTTGGTTTGCCCAGATAGGAGTTGGCCTGTTAGCCCTGCCTTTACCTCTGGGGTCTCAAGGGAATGAAACCTAATATACCAGCTCTTGTAGCATTTTATTTGGATATGTGCTGGGACACCATAAAACCTGTGTCTTGCTTCTTGTAAATTAAAAGGGTTTTATTGTCGGGCTCATGGGAGTTTTGTTAGGTGCTCAAGCGACCTCTGGCACTAGTCCCCATCCTTTAGCAGTATCATTCTCTCTCCATAAAAGTCACAGTTTATGTTCCTCCTCAGACCTTTCCAGTGTACTGTGTCTGTTATCATGTTGCAAAGAGACCTCAGGGAAAGAAATCCAGAAATGCCTGGGAGGCTGTGCCATCATGCAAACTAGATACCACACCAGACAGGATAAAGATGAGCACGTTTCAGAGTCTGCTGACAAGGTGGTGGTTCCAAGGACAAGGTGGTGTGGGTTCAAGTGGTTGCCAGGGTTAACATTGCATTTTCCAAGCCTTTCAACACTTTTTCAAGTCCTGAGTCCACTCAACCCTTCATTTCCTAGATTTCTTCTCTCAGGCTTTTGAGTACCTGAAGAGGAAGTCACATTGGCTGTGCACATTGGTTCCACCAAGTTCTGATTTTCTAAGCTCTGCTAAGCCCATGGTGCTATTCTATACATGCTTTTTTTTTTTTTTTATTTCTTGGGTTGACTTCCTTTTGAAAGTCCCATTGACAGGGATCCATCCTGTTCCCCTGCACCCTGCCTCACAACAGAAAAGCTTGTCTCCTACCTCACAGAGAAAAGCCTTTCTTCCTCCACTCCATGGCAAATCTTATATCTGTATCCAATTTTACTTTACTTTTTGAGGTGCTCCTATTCCTTTCTAAGGCTAATCTCTGCACCCCTGCTCTTGATCCCCTACCGCCTACCTCCACTGTATGTTGTGCCATATTTTTTCTCAGATGCTCAATCTTCTTCACTCGATTCTCCCCTTCTCAGCCCTTGAATGTGTTTTGAGTCTCATCAACCAAAATACAAATTCCCATTCAAGCTACTTCTGCCAGCATCCTCAACTGCACTATGAAAATTCTCAAAAGTATAGTTTCCATTTGTATAGTTTTCATCTCCAATTTCTTTTGCCACCCATTGCAGTTGATCTTCTGTCTCCATGACTCATTTCTACCACATCAGAACATTAACAGCAACTAATATCTATTAGGTTCTTACGATGAACCAGACACTGTGTTGGGCACGTTTATATGAATAGTCATATTTGATCCTCACAACAACCCTCTGACCTAAATACCATGATAAGCTCCATTTAATATACAAGGGTGGTTAGAGCCTTTGAATGACTTATTCAAGGTCACATAGTCCAGTGAGTAGTAGAGCTGGAATTTGAACAGAGGTAATCTGACATACTTTAACTCAGTTACCCATAGACTTGTTCTATAAAGGTCTAGATAGTGAAGGTTTTAGGCTTTGCATGCCAGATGTCCTCTGGAGCTACTGTGCAGCTCTGTTCTTGTGGTGTGAAAGCAGGCATAGACAATATATAAATGAATGAGAGTGACTGTGTTTCAATAAAACTTTATTTATGGACACTGAATTTGAATGTCATAATTTTCACAGGCTATGAACTATGTTACTTCTTCTTCTGAGTTTTTTTTTTCAGGCATTTAAAAATGTGAAGACTGGCATACTTGGGTGGTGCAGTTAAGTGAAGGACTTTTGATTTCTGCTCAGGTCATGATCTCGGGGTTGTGAGATCGAGCCCTGCTGCAGGCTCTGTGCTGGGCATGAAATCTGCTTAAGATTCTCTCTCTCCCTCTTCCTCTGCTCCTCCCCACACCCCACTTGCACACACACTCTCTCTCAAAAATAAAAACAAAATAAAAAAACCCCATGAAGACCATTTTTAGCTTGCAGTCCATATAAAAACAGGCAATGGGCTGGGTTTGGCCAATGGTTGTGGTTTGCTGGCCCCTGCTCTAAATATTGCATTATTCAGGGCTCTTCAGGTTGTCAAATCCAATGGATAAGCTCTTAATGCTGATGATACACTCCACTTTTTTCTCCTCCCATGATTTTGAAGGCAACACTCATTTCCAGTTTTCCTTCTACCTTTATGATCCATTAGTCTTCTTCTGAGAGCTTCTTTTATTCTATCTACCTCTCAAATGTTGGTATTTCCCAGGATCAATAGTTGACTTATTTCTTTGTTTACTCTGCTAGAGTAATTGATTTTACTTCCATGGCTAACACCTGCTATTAATGTAGTAACTCAGAGCATGGGCTTTTGAGTTTACTTGCCTGGGTTTAAATCCTGGCTCCAATAAATACTACTTATGTGACCTCCTAGGGTTGTTGCAAAGGTTAAATGATTTATTATTTGGAAAACTCTTGGAACCATGTTGTTAATATATGTTTAATAAAATATTCATTATCATCATGTTATTATTATGCTACTATTATCAGATATTGACTTCCTAATCTGTATCTCCAGCTCAGACTTCTCCTTTGAGTCCTAGACCCATATACCTAACTGCCTATTTAACATCTGTACTTAGATGTCCCACTGGCACCTTGACTTCAACATGTTCCAAACCTAATATGTCATCTCTCTCCCACCTCCACATCCCCTCACCTAATCCACTATTTTCCTTCATACATTGTTATTCTTGTTAACAGCAATGCTGTCCACTTGGTCACTTAACTAAGAAAGCTGGGAGTCCAGTTTCATGTCAGAAAAAAGTGACATGAAGCATTCACCTTTAAAGCCAAGATGAGACTGAACATTTTAAATCCCCCTCTGCTGGGACTTGAGATTAGCTATGTGATTGATTTGAAAATGTTTCCTCTCTTTCCTTTCTTAATCTTCTCCCTTTCACTCCTGTCAGAATGATCTCTCTCTCTCCTTTAAACTTGATGTGCCCATTTCTAACTCCTCACCTTTGATCACACAATTCCTCTCATCTGAAAGGCACCCCCCCCATATATCTCCAAATGCCATTCAACATTCAAGAGCTACACACCCATGAAGTCATCTTGACTACTCTAGTCAGCAAGATAAGGTATATTTTGGAACTGAGAGCTTATGTGTTTAAATTGAATTTCACTATTATATATTTCATACTTTATAAAGCTTTCCATCACAAGTCTATAAGTCAACTTGTTTCAACTGGATTATAAACATCTTATGTCCACAGAGCATAGAACGTTCTCTTTTGTGAATTCTCCATAGTATCTCACACAGGTCTCCTTTTGCCTTCACTCACTCTTTCTCTGGCTCCTCTCCCTCCAATAAATATGGACCACAAAGTTCTACTTTAACTATTCACTTTTCTCCTTCTTTGCACTTTCTCCCTTGGAGATTTTTCAATCTATTTCTTAGAGGTAATTTTTTATACCTATACCTATGACTTCCCAAATTTTCATCTCATTTCCTAACTTCTTTCTTGAGCTACATTCCCACATCTCAAATTTTTTGATGGACATTTTCATGAGGATGTCTTGCCTGACTTCAAACTTAATATGATATTGAAATCTGAACTCATCATCTTCCCTTCTCCCCCACCTTCATCTTTTCTTATGGCATCACCATTTTCTGTCACCTGGATAAGACTTGCAGTCATCTTTGACTACCTTCACCACATATATATAGTCATTCACCACAGTATTTCTACTGTTCCTTTATGTGTCATTTATGCCTCATCCTTTCCAGGTCCACTACTATAGTAATAACAACAATAATACAACTGTAACAGTTAACATGTATGAGTGTTTGCTGTGGCTAAGTACCAGGCTAAGTGTTTTATATTTTCTTCTTCATAGCATTATGAGGTAGGTATTCTTAGTATCTTTTTTTCATAGGTGAGAAAACTAAAGTTCAGAGTGGCAGAGCTAGAATCACACCAAAATGGGTTTGGACTTAGATTCTTTACTTAACCACAGTGCTACTTACTCCTCATCCATAGATTTCTATAATTTCTTCCTAACTGATATGCCTGTGATTTCTTGCTCTGCCATCGATCTTTCCTGCATACCATTTCCAGAATAAACATCCCCAAACATTGCTACCATTATTTCATTTCTCATCTCCAAATCAATTGCTATCTCCCTTTTATCCACTAAATTAAATCTAGCCACAGCCTAACAGATAAAGTCCTCCACAATCTTACCACAACCCAAATTTCCAGCTCTGTCTCCTGGAAGCATGGATTTAATCCATGAATGGATTAAACCACAATGTTCTACTCAGCCATACCATGACTTCATTTCATGTTTGTTCCTATCATCCACTCACTCCTGACCCTGTTGTGAGTTCCTAGAGATAAAAGGATGGGGATGCATGTTTGCACCCCACAGTGCCTTCCATTTAGTCTACACTTACTGAATATATGTCAAGGGCTTGATTGTAGGGGCTCAGTTACCACTTGGAGATTGAATTGTTTAATTGCTCCTTAACACTCTCGTATTTCTTTCTTCCCCATGAGTCCTCTCATTTTTCTGTTCCCTGGCATAATTACTGTACAAAAAATGTAAAAATCCTCTCTTCTGTGATATCAGCATCCTAGGAAAAACTTTACTTATGCATCACCATGTCATCAGTTTTTTCCTCAGTTTATCCCCAAACATAACTTCTTGTCAATCTTTCTTCATTGCTCGGTAGTTATCATTAGACTAAATTTTACTCATCTAGGAAAAGTTTCTGGAGATGACCACTGTGTGAAAATGACAGCACAGTCTACAACACAAAATTCTCTGGTGACTCTTGAAGTAAAATATTTAATGTAAACTGCAGACTTTCAGGTCATGTTCAGCACCGGTCAGGGCTCCTGAGTGATTGTATCTAAGAGATGGCAAAGGAAGTGACAATTGGGAAGCTTAGTTCCAAATGCAGATGTTATAAATCTCCAGATGTTCTTATATCCCAGAGAGAAAGCATTCTGGTTTTTATTGGATTTTTAAAATTTTGTTTGTTTGTGTTTTAGATCCTTGCTGCTTTCTGAGCATTGCCACAGATTAGGGACCACGATGCCCAGGTACAGCATGGAATGCCTTTATAGTTCAGGAAGATTATGGTTTTTATGTTTAGGCAGAGATTCTTTTTTTTTTTTTTTTTTTTTTGAGAGAGAGAGTGAGAGTGAGCATGGGGGGAGGGCAGAAGGAGAGGGAGAGAGAGAATCTTAAGAAGGCTTCACCTTCAACGTAGAGTCTCACGTGGGGCTCGGTCTCATGACCCTAAGATCATGACCTAAGCTGAAATTAAGAGTCATATGCTTAACTGACTGAGGCACCCAGGCGCCCCAGAGATTCATTTAGTTATAAAGATTGTTTATAACGTCTGGTCAGTGGTTCCAGTCATTCAAAGCAATATTTGTCAAACTTTTTTTTTTTTAAGATTATTTATTTATTTATTTGAGAGAGAGAGAATGAGAGAGAGCACATGAGAGAGGGGAGGGTCAGAGGGAGAAGCAGACTCCCCGCCGAGCAGGAAGCCCGATGCGGGACTCGATCCCAGGACTCCAGGATCATGACCTGAGCCGAAGGCAGTCGCCCAACCAACTGAGCCACCCAGGCGCCCCATCAAACTTTTTGACAATAACCCACAGCAAGAAAAACATTTTACATTGGACCCAATATACACACAAACATGTGCACATTTGCACACATACACACACTCACACACATACACACACACGCATTACTGAATGAAAGTGTCATTAAACAATGTTTACCCTTACTACACATGATTCACATTTTTCTCTTTTAATCGCTTTAATTTAAAAATAGTGGTGATGAACTGCTAAACTGATTTCAAAGTACACTAATGAATCACTGCCCACATTTTGAAAAACACTGGTTTAAAGGATGGAAACAAAAAGAGATGATAAGATGTTCTGTTTTGTGCTACTAGAGGGCAAGTATATTTTGCATGCAACTGATAACGCTGGGAAGGGGCAGTTCTTAAGTCACTGCTAAAGACCAATGCCCACAGCAGGGATAACAAAAATAATTAACTGTGGTGTATTGATTTTGTTATCAGCTTTGCATAATTCTTTGTTTAAAACTAAACGTAATTTTTCATGGTTTGTGTGGGTGTGCATGTGTGTATGTGTGTGCGCCTGTCGCTGCATAGCATGCTACCCAACTATATTGTAGTCTGTTTCAGGGTTTACAATTATGTAGGAGTTCCACATTCTTTTGCAAGCTGTGGTAATTTTTCAAAGATTATTCATAAATAAGATACTGAGCTTATTTATTTGAAAATATGGTCATCTTATTATTATATGGAATAATATTAGCTATATTTCATGAATTTGTTATGGTTATGTTTTCTCCCCAGTGTGGGATATATAACAATATTGAGGCATTAAGTTTCTATAGTGTACAGAGTATTCAGGTGAGCATGATGGGGCCAAAGGGACTGTACAGTATTTTAGAAACTGGGTGTAGTCACCAGTTGCTCAGATAACTGATTAGCTCAAAGATCTGTCCCTTAATACAGATGTTAGTTCTTCCAAAGTTACACTGTAGTGAGAACACAGCAAAAGGACAAGATAGATTTGAGCTATAGTTTGAGAGATTTTTGTTATGATGTAAAGATCTTTCTGAACATCAGTTCATAGTTTCTTGCATTTGCATTCAGAAGTTCTAGATGGAAAAAATAAAATAAGGAAGGGGTGGTGGCAACCAAGTAGATAGTAAACAGAGTGGGAGCAAGGTTTTTCACTGAATATCCTTTTATATATTCTGATTTTTCAGCAATGGATATAAAATACCTATTCAAAAATGTAAATAAAAAAGAGAAAGCACAAAACAAAATAACAAGGAAAACAAAACAAAACAAAACAACCAAAAGAGCTTTCTGACAATGAAGAGGCAGTATACTGTAGGCCAAGAGGGAAATGGAAGATTTGGAGGAAGAGAGATCTATGTTCCAATCCTGCCTCCACCATTTACTAGCTGTGCAGTATCAGGCATACCACTTAACTTGCCTGATCTTGTCTCCTCATCTGTTAAATGGGAATAATAATACCTATTATATAGAGGCTGTAGTGAAGATTATTTAAGTTAACATATTTGTAGCACTCAACACAAAGTATATTGTGGTAGGCAGGATAATGGCCGTCTAAATAAGTCAACACATCCCCAGAACTTGTGAATGTGTTAGGTTACTTGGCAAAAGGGATTTTTTTTTTCAGATGGAATTAAGGTTAGTAATTAGATGACCTTCAAATAGGGAGACTCTCCTGGATTATCCAGGTGGGCCCAATGTGCTCACACGGGCTCTCAAAAACAGCAGAAGATGACAGAAGAGTCAGAGAGAGGCAAAGGAAGAAGAGGTAAGAGAGATTCAAAGTGTGAAGTGACCCACCTGTCCTGACTGGCTTTGAAGTTGGAGGAATGGGGCAGCAGACCAAGGAATGTGGGGGGCTTCCGGAAGCCTTTAACTGACAGCCAGCAAAGAAATTGGGACTTCAGTCCTACAACTACAAGGAAGTGAATTATGCCAACAGCCTGAATGAGCAAAAAAAAAGTGGATTCTCCCCTAGGGCCTCCAGAAGCAAATGCAGCCCTGGTGACACCTCGATTTTTAGCCCAGCGATCTCCATGTCCCATTTCTAACATGCAGGACTATAACAATAATAAAGGCACATTGTTTGAAACTGCTAAATTTGTGGTTGTTATGGCTGCAATGGAGAACTAATACAAAGATGTTCAATAATTGATAGCAATTGTTATTGTTAATTTAGGGTGATCACAGAAATCTTAGAAATTAGTGATCAATATTGTCTATTATAAGGTTACTGATGCCCCACTAATCTGATCCTCTTGAAAATCAATGGCTGTTGAGCAACCTCAGTGCCTCAGAGCTGGAGGTCTCAAACATGCCAAAGGACTGGGACCCAGAGGTTGTGGCGCCCATCTCTGTATATTTGCGATCAGGCTGCCCCAGACTACATATGTCAACCAAGAAGTTTTTGGAGAATCAAGTACTTAGTGATTTTATTGGAATGCATAAAATTTATTAAAATTCATAGAATTATTGGAATTCATAGGTACTATACCTATCATCTTTTATGGGTGGGAAAATTGAGCAGATAGAGAACTGGGAGAGGTAGGAGTTTCCCATTTCTTTCACCTGTAAAATAGTAACAGGTATAGTGTTTACTTAAGTCATTAAAGTCTACAATGAGCAATTTACTTAGTTCCTTTGAGCTTTAGTATTTTTTGTACAGTAAAGAGGATAATGTACCTATTTTATGGGCTTGTCCTGAGGGTTTACATGAGATGCTGCATGTAAGACACTTAGCACATAACTTAGCACTCTCTAAGTGTTAACTGTTGTTGAGCTGCCTTTTGTCAGACGTGTTGATAAGGAAAAGTATTTCTTACCTGATAACAGGTCATTACTTTCTAGGGGAAAAATCACTGTAGCTTCATATATAATGTCTGTTCCTTTTGTGGGCTCATGTTAAAAAAAATGTCCTTTGAGTTTCTGTGCTATGCTTTTACCTTCATCATTTTTTTTTTTATCCAGATCATTTCACAACTACCCTATGAAATAGGGGTTATTATCCACCCATTTTACAGGTTGTTATCAGGCCAGAAATCAGTAATATTTAGTTCTGCCCCTGGAATGCTATTTCGGCCTTGATTTTTTTCACAGTTGCTCCATGGAAGGGGTGTGTGTGTGTGCACAGGTGTGTGCCTACTGCACATATGTGCAAACATGCAGAAAGAGCCTCACTACTAACTTTATAACTTGGTAATTTTGAGACATGCCATATAATAGGCCACTTCTTTTGTGTGTATGTGTGCATGTGTGTGTGTGTGTGTGTGTTTTAGAGAGAGGGGGAGAGTGTGCATGTGCATGTGAGTGGAGGGGAGGGGCAGAGGGAAAGGGAGAGAGAATCGGGAGCCTGACGTGGGGCTTGATCCCACAACCTTGAGATCATGACCCGAGCCGAAACTGGACACTTAACAGACTGAGTCACCCGGGAGCCCTGAATAGGGCCACTTCTGACTTTAGTCTTATTCTATGAAGTGATTTCATCAGGACTACCTTTAATTCTTTCTGAATAATATTTGTTTTGGGGCCCCCATTCTGTCGAAATATATTTTACTTTTGTATGTCTTAATGTTCTATTTGTGGAAAGCCCAATGTGATTCACACCAATTAGAAATAGGTGCTAGGTGCCCTATGACATCACATCCAGTGACTAGTTTTCTAGCCAACTAAACTTAATGACAAAATCATATTAATTATAGTAATAACTTCCACATATCGATTGTTCATAATATGCCAGTGTCTTATAGTGTCTCATGTAGTCTTCATAACAACTCAGTGTCAGTGGGTGCTATTATTAATCCCTTTATACTGATGAGGAATCTGAGGCCAAGAGACAAAGTACTTTGTACAAGTTTATACAGCCAGTTATTTGTGGACAGGATCAGGATTTGAACTTAGGTCTGTGTGCATCCCCAAGTCCAGGTCCTCCTGGTAAGCAGAACAGTCCGACAGTCTGACTCCTTTTAAATCAACTCTCTTGCCCACATTTATGGCTTTTACACTGGATAATGGGAGAAGTGGACCGGGGATAAGTTTATATTTTAAATTTTCAAGTGATAAGCCACTTGAATTGTCCCTGCATGCCCTGAGGATAATTGCTTCTTTTCAGATGACTTTCAGATGCTTTTTGGGATAAGCTCTAGTCCAGTGCCTCTCAAACTTTAGTATGCAAACAAATCCCTGGGGAATCTTAAAAATCAGATTCCAATTCACTAGGCCCAAGGAAGAGTTTAAGATTCTGCACTTCTAAATAGCTCCCAGGGGATGGTGGTTCTACTGATGTGGGACCACACTTGGAGTAGCAAGACTCTAACCCACTCCAACCTAACCTCTCTTTCCTAACCTTGTGATATCCTCACTATAATATAGAAGTTCTTCATATTATCCTTCTGGGTTATAAGAGATGTGTTTGCATCAGCCTATTTTCTCAGATCCTAAAAAAAAATCTAGGGTGGGATTAATTGAAACCAGGTATCAAGGCTAAAGAAGAGAGGCAGGAAATAACACCCCCCCCAACACACAAACCTTCCTTCTTCTCAGACTCTACTATAAAAACCATCTGCCTTGTCTTTTCTGCTTCTTTTGTTCTAATTTTTCAATAAGTGTGTGAATGCATGTGTGTGTGTGTGTGTGTGTGTATACACATGTGCATTTATGTGTGCTTGTTCTGAGAATGACTATACAAGGCCAGAGCCATAGTTACTGGAATCCACCAGTTTCCATTCTCAAGACTAACAGAGTGCAGCGGAGCCTGGGTTTTCTAGATGCCTTGCTGGTGGTGGTGTGAGCCAGATCAGCCAGATAAGTGTGAGCAGCTAAATCTTTGTCATGTTTAATTCTGCCCTCCACCTGAATATGCTAGCTGTGGGCATATGCTATTTTTCTTAGCTGCCAAGATAGAAGTGTGTGTGTGTGTGTATGTGTGTGTATTGGTGGCAGATGGAGGGTGAGAAGGCAAGTCACAAGGATATGGCAGTAAACATGGTAAATATAAACATGGCAAGGAAGTAGAGGGTTGTGATCTTGGCAAACTTGGTTTTGGTTTCCTCTTGACTTCCTGGAGAGATCTTCAGAGAGCTTTAGGAAATGTATTCAGTACTAGCAGGCAGTCTTGGGTTCTTGTTCTGATTCTGTTACTAGGTAGTTGTGTGATTTTGGCAAGTCATTTTTACTCTCTGGGCCTCAATTTCTGTGTAGGTGAAATGAGGGCATTGGGCCCTGCCCTGATCCCTGCTTGTCTCCCACCATCGGCTCTTTCTTGCAAAAAGCTGGGACAATTGCATTGGCTACCAGCATCTAAGTGCTAACCCCACAATGGGTGTTGGAGAACCCAAGCTAGGGAACTTGCAAAGTTCCCTGGACACAGCAAATGGCGATTTTTTGCTTTGTCCCCCCAGCTTTTATTTCTTTTAGGAATCATCTGTTGTTGCTCTATTGAGCATGATGCACACATTTGTGTATGAGACCACAGCTGAATCATTCAGGACTCTTTCTTTGCGATCAGGGTGGGTCAGTTGGTCTCACGGCTCAAAGGGCTTGAAAGACCCATCAACAGCAGGAAAGCTATGGCAGTTTTAGAAAGAATGACATTATGGAAATCTCAGCTACTAAGCTCTGGACTCACTGGCTAGCCTCAGCTTCGCCCTGATCTAGAACAGATTACTGCAATTTCTGCCTAGAATGAGGCATCATTTCTGCCTGTAGGATGAAAACTTTGTCATAACCCTCTGTGAAAACCTGGAAAATGACTGGGCCAGCTTAGGTTGGTGGCACCTTAGGCTGCAGGGCGCTTTGGGGAGAAAGGTCCTGCCCCTCATATTCCCCACCAGCTAAGAGGAGGCTTCTGAATAACTTAGTGTACTTAGCTAAAAACAAGCATCTTTGGCAGGAATAAAGCAGGCAGAGATGTGTTGGTTCCTCTCCTCCAGTGATGGAGCCACAGCAAAAGACATTAGAATATTTGGAAGTAGGCTGGAAGGAAATAGCATGACACATTTGAAATATCCATTCGATAATTAAGCACCTGAATGGCTCACGGATTGAAATTTAATATGCTAAGGAGTGAAATGCGATGGCAAAAGGGGAAATGTACTCCATTGCTCCCAATTCTCTGGATCTAAGGAATTCTATTATTGTTTACTCAGTGTTTATAAGGCAAATCATACGCAATTTTAGCGTGCTTCACATCAGGATCAATTTTCTGGACTAATTCCATCCTCAGCTGAGCAAAAGAAAGCAAACACCTGGATGGTTTTCTTTCCATATGTTTCAAAACATCTTTGGGTTCTCTCCTGTCCCTCTCCTCTTCCTCCCTACCCTATCTTTAATTTTCTGGCCCACCCTTCTCCCAGCGTGTATGGTTCTGTGTGTCATTCTGGTTGTGAATTCTAGAAAGAATGGAATCATAGGACTGTCGCTCGTATAGCTGGCAGAGATGAGATATTTGGTGCAGGTTTCTATGTTGGAGCATATACTGAAGCCCGGGGAACCTGTGTCAACACGTTTGGGGACTACATTGGTTCTATATCCCTGCACAACCTACCTCCTTGTCCCCTGAGTAACTGTGGATCAGGACCCACTGTGGCAGCCAGATAACTCACATCACCAAGAACAGAGCAGAGACCTGTACCTTCCTTAGCCTTCATCCCTGTGGACACGTTCAGTTCTTCCCCAGTATGAAACTGCCAGTTCTTTCCTACCTGTCTGCAACCTGGTCTTTGCTATTTATGGGAAAGTATAATTTTAACCCATCTAAGAAGATAATTGCTTATGATTGCCTTAAAAAAGTAACAGAATGGGCACCTTTTCAGATCTTACTTGAGTAATCCTCATTCTGTTCTGTCTCTAAGCAATGAGCATTAGAACAAATTGCCCGATACAACATAAACAGTTTCACTTAATGCAGAATCTGTTTCTCTCATTTGCTGAGTTGGAAGGAGGTAATTCATTGTATTCCGGTAATACAGTAATAAATAGAAAGTTTAACACAAGAGCCTGGGTGCTTTGGAAGCACCCCCTCTCTGCTACAGCAGCACAGAGCCCAGATTGTATGGGGTTGATCTGGGTCCTTGGAAAAAAAAATACACACATGATATATATATATATATATATGATACAACTTTAAGAAAGCATCTCTCTCTCTCTCTCTCTCTCTCTCTCACACACACACACACCCCCCGTGTGCATATATATATAAAACTATATATATAGTAAAACTCCATGAGAGCAGCATCTCCAAGGGATCAAAACATAGATTTCAAGTGGCATTCAGTTTTTCCTTCAACCTTGCAAACAGAGCAAGAGTGGTTCCTCTTGACCCTGTGGGTTTCCTTTATTCCAGGCTAAATATTTGCTTTGAAACCAACTTGCTACTATGTGAATGTATTTTCATGCCTTTTGAGTTACAATAAGCAGATGTTAAAGAGTGAGTGAAAGGTACTATTTGACATCATTTATATCTCAGCTTTGTAAGAATCTATGGGAAAGGAGATATAATATAAATCATCTGTAAAACACCAAAAACCAAAAAACCCAAAACAACCAAAAACCAAAACCCAGTCTGAAACTGACAAAAGACAATCATGAATGCTGACATACAAACTTGTCATATTTGCTAAATGCCATGAAGATAAATACATGGCAATAGACAAGTGGGTCTGGATACCATGTCAGTGTAGTAATTATTTATCATTTGAAGTAGGGCCGACACACACAATCTCTAAAGGGAGCATTATTGATTCATCTGTGTCTCTCGTACTCATATAATAAACTCGGGTAAAGTTCAGAGATCCTGTCTTCCACGCTGGTTTCTAGGCTTCAGGCTTTTCATGAGGGAGTGATAACCTTGCTCGCCACTCGGCCATCACGGCATACCTGACTATGGCCAGAAGCTCAGGTTGGCAATGGGGAAGAAGCTCTTCTCATATCACATTCTTAGAGTCCATGGAGAAATACCAGGATCTGCAAATACAGCTCAGTACCCCTGTGTGTGTGTGTGTGTGTGTGTGTGTGTGTGTGTAGGGGTATGATAATGTCCAAGTCAGTATATGTGTTTGGAGGGAGTGGGGTGTTTACTTTAGAGCAGAGATCTGACTGATGTCCCCCCATTTGCATTTCCTAGTTCCTTTAGGGAAGCCAGGAAAACGAATCTGGTCATTTCTTAAGTTTGAAATATACAAAACAGAAAGAAGGGTAAATGGACTCTCATGAGTTCACCCCAGCCCTCTGCATCTTAAAGTGGCTTTTGGCAACAGGATCAGTGTCCTTATTCCCATGCCCATCTACCTCCCAGGTGGATTTTGAGGAAGCCTGGGAGCAGGTTCCCCAGGGAGCCTGATACCTACCCAGGGATGGAGCAGATCACTGACCGGGGTAGGGCAAAGCTCTGGTGTAGGAAAACATCCGGAAAGAAACGATTCTTTTGGTCATTGCCAAGAGCCACCTTTCCTAACACCCCTAGAGCTTTACCCCATCGCATCTCTCTCCCTGTGTCCAAAAAACAATCTGTTGCTGGCTTTGGTCGGCTCCCCACTACCCCAGCCCACAGCCTGCCAGCCAGCGCCTCCCAGCCCTCAGCATCCCAGCACCCTCACTTAACCCGCACCTCGCCGCCCCTTATGGCAGCGCTCGAGCAGCGAAGCAGAGGGCACCGGGCCGCCTGTCGACTTACCCCGGGGCCAAGTGGTTTGTTCGGATCTGCGTCGTCTGGTGTCCGCGAACCAGGGCGCGCGATGCGGCCGCCTCGCCGGACACGGTCTCCCGGCGGCGCGCAAACAGCAGCCGCCTGGGACAGCCGCGGGCCTGGAGGCTGCCCGGCGGTGGGCGGCGGAGCACAGGGAAAGGGGCGGGGTGTGGGGAGAGGCGCGAGTGCTGGCTCCTACCTTGGTTTCTCCCTCCGCTCCTCAGTTATCGCCAAACTTCCCTGTGGCTGGCCGGCCCTCCTCACCTTTCGCCTCCGTCAGCGCCCCGAAACTCTTCGCTCCACCCGCCCCCTGCCTGTTCTCGCTCGCTTCTCCCGGCTGTCTGACCCAACCTGGGCCGCTTCAAGCGCACGCACTCCCTTCGCGCAGCCAGCCACACAGTAAGAGCCGGGGAAGAAACTGACACGGGGAAACTGACAGGGGTGGCCGACGCGGGAGTGTGAGGGGGAGAGAGGGAGAAGAGACAGGGAGAGAGAACCACAGAGAGAGAACCGCATTTACGCTCTCACATGCACAAACGCACGCTCAAGCTCCAGCTGCCAGGTAGCGGCTGGCGGGAGACCCGGCCACCCCTCCAAATCTTTCTAGACTAGAGGTTTCTGTCCCCTTCTGCTGCCGCTTCTGGAAAATGCTATACAACGAAGGGGAGAGAAAAGCAAAGAGGGGTGGGGAGGGGAAAATCGAGGAGGTGCGCTGCCTTTCTCCTCCCCACCCCTAGCTCCAAAAATGTCCAACCCTGAGCTCTTCCTTTTCCCTTCTATCTGCTCCCGGCTTCCCTCTGCTCCTGTTCTCCCTTTCTCCCTCCCTTTGGGTGTCTGCGAGCTGCGGAGAACCCGTCGCGGTTGAGGGGTGTGTGTGTGTGTGTGTGTGTGTGTGTGTGTATGGGGGGGAGAAAGCCGCGGATGGCGAAAGCACCTCTCACCTCCCCCAGCCCCGGCCAAGGCCTCACCGCCCCCCCGCCCAGCTCCCGGCATGGGCGGGCGGGGCGGGGCGGGGGAGGCGGGGAAGGGGGAGGGAAAGAGGGAGGACGGGGCAGCCTGCAGGGGCAGCAGCTACTGCCTTCTCTGCAGCTCGTTGGCCAGGGGTGGAAGGAAGCCGCAGCCGCAACCCCAAGTCAGCCCCCGCTGCCCCGTCCCACCGCCTCATCTCTCCCCCCTCGGTACGGAATTTTCTGTTTCGTTCGTTTGCTCTCCCCGGGCCTTCCCCTACCCTGGGTGTTGGCAGAGACTGGGGGGCTAAGCGCGGGTGCGGGTAGAGGGGACCGGAGCGCCTCGGGGCGGTTGGCTTGCAGAGTCTCTTTTTGCCCCTTGGCTTGGGTACTCCCTGCTTTGGACCGTGACCCCCACCCACTCCCACCCCTCCCAGCCCAGGTTCTGTGCTGGCGGTGGTGGGGCTGCGCTGGCAGCCACCGGTCATCCAGGGGGAAGGGGAGCTGAGCCAATGAGAGCGTGGGCTAGCGGCCGGTGGACAGCCGGACAGCTGGACAGTGGGACCCCGAGTCGCCAGAGGCTGACCTGGGGTCGTCTGGTCTGGTTTTGATCCCTGACGGGTTTAATGTAACCCAGTACAGGCAGCCCGGGAACTAGCCCGATTCTCAGATTTGTGTCCTTCTCACCCTTAGGGTCGGTCTCCCAAGACCAGCCCAGATTGAAGGGGGGTGGGGAGTGGGGACGGATAGTGGTATTGTAGGATGAGGGAGTAAGTTGCTTCATGGTGGCAGTGGTGTCTATGGGGGGGGGGCAGTGTCACCAGACACTTGGGCAACTCGTTGATTTTTGCGCCTTTGTGTCCCGTGAGCCCCCTCCCCCCATACTCGTGCGCCCCCGAAACACGCCCCCTTTGAACCTTGTTGGAACCGAATGGCCCCCCCCCCCCCCCCCCCCCCCCCCCAAGCCTGAGACTACTACCTGCAACCTGCAGGCACTTAGGTCCACTAGCTGGCATCATCTTGTGGCCCCACCTCACAGCCCCAAAGCTCGGCTTTGTCTTTTATCTCCCTCACTTCCTCTCTTCAGAAATTGGGGTGCGAGGCTCTCTACCTTTCTGAACGCTGGGCTGGTACCTGAAACCCTTTTCCGTACCCATTCTCAGAGTACTCCAGAGCTCAGAGAATGCTCCACTGTTCTTCCAGCTGTCGCCTGCACACACACTGTGAGCCTGAGTCGAGCTCTAGAAGGAGCCAGAAGCTTCTGCCCTGTCTAAATGGCCGAGTGTTCCATTGCCTTGTCATTGAAGCTGGCGTAGTTATGTTTAGTGGGAGCCCTAGCAACTCTCCTAGGCTACCCTGGGAAAGTCCCTCGGGGCACCAAGCAAGAAAAGTTTTTCTGTTGTCCTCAGTCCTCTTCACCCTGAGGTGGCCCACTATTCTGGACAGTATAAAGCTTTGTGTGGGAGCAAGGCATCTGAGAAAAGTATTGCCTTAGGGGATGAAGAGTTTGTGTTTGTGGGTGTGAGGGGGGGGGACAGGGGTGAGGATGGAGCCTCCCCCTCCATACTGTTTAGACACTTCAGGAAGTGTTTCTAAACACTGGGCAATGATATAGATGAAAAAAAAATCACTTGATTCTGGAACCCATTCAAAGGCAGTTTTACTGTGGCCAACAACCTCAAGTGTACAACCTCCCAAACGAAAGAGGTCAATGTTGGGATTAAGCTGGTTCCTCTTTTGGCATGAGGGGTCAGTAGGATATGTGGCTCTGGACAAGACCTTGGGACGTCTCCCTTTCTCTGACCAAAGTGCAGTCTAGCTGAGGCTTCCAGCCAAGCTTAAGATGCAACCAGAAGCAGTGTCCAGGAAGAGAAGGAGAACCCTATTCTTGTGAACGGTCTCCTTCAAAGGCCTTATATACAGTGCAATTGCCTTTAACATAGGGGGATTATGGGTGTTTTTGAATTTTAATGTTTTCCCCGTGAATTGTGGATAAGACCCCAAATTTTCTTCTTGCGCTCACCCTACCCTGCTAACCTCTTCCGGAGATCAAGGATATACAAAAGAAAATCTCTTCCAAAGTTAAAAGCACCCATTCAAATATCAGGCACTACTATATGAGTTCTAGGACAGACTTAACTGGAGGATCTCCTAATGCAGTTAAGCTGACTTGGCAGGAGCCTGAGCTTGCCTCATTTGCTTGTCAGCCTAGGGGCTGGGGCAGGGGGAGGGGCTCATCTTCTCTGTGAATATGGAAATATTCAGGTTTTCTACTTGGTGGCTGAGAGTGTATGTCTGTTTGAACTCTCCTAGGGCAGTTTGCAACCAAAGGCTACAACTGCCAAAGTGGTTCAAAGCCTAAAGTGGAAGTGACTATGAATAATTGAAGCTAGATCTACCTGGCTTCTAGGTGAGGTTAGCCCACATGGCCTGGCCTATTCAAACACCATCCAGATATGACTTCCTAAGGCAACTGAGACTTCAACATTCAAGGGCACTGTCTTTACTCTTCTTACAGCCTTGACCAGAGTGGTAGGTGCGACAGGTAGACCAGAGTTTGGTGTAATATCAGAGCCAAAGTGAGATGGGTGTGAGAGACCCAGAGAGTAAAGGAATTTTCTTTTCCCCATTAAGCAGGGTATCTCAATCTAGGCAGTACTGACCTTATGGGGCCATAGGATTCCTTATTGTGAGGGGCTGTCCTGACATTGTAGGCTCTTTAGCAGCATCTCTAGCCTCTGTCCACTAGATGCCAGTAACACCCCCCACCTTGTGACAACCCAAAATGTCTTCAGACATTGTCACATGTCCCCTAGGGGGCAGAATCGGCCTCCCCACCGAGAACCACAGCATTTAAAGTAGTGTCATTTTTCAAAGACCGAATTTTACCTTAATTCTCCCCACACGGCATGTCCAGATCTTGTATTGACCAGAATCTCAGAAAGTATGGAATAGTTTGTGAGGAAACAGCATAGAAAGGAGTTCTTACAAATCGAGAAATTTTGACAAATGATTCAATTCATTGTTATAATCATTGCCACCCCCCACACACACACCCCACCCGACCCCCCCGCCATGGAGCTTTGGTTGAGCACTCACTATAAGCAGGGTGTTGATTATAGCAAAGACCTGTAAAGGCACAATTCCAGCCTTCAGCATACTAAGGAACTATTGACCTTTATGTCCCCAAAGGGAAAGGGTTACAGATTTTCATGGATAACCAGTTTCTGGACTGAATCCAACCTGGCTTTCTCCCCCTTTTATTTCCCTTTTGTTCTCAGTGACTTATTCTTTAAGGTTCTTCCTTAGGGAGATGGCTCTTTGTCTTGCTAAGCACCATAGACCTATGTAGAATTCTTTGTGACTTCTTTCTATGTGACACATACACCACCATAACAATGTGCCCAGCATTGAAATGACCACAGCATCACAAAGGCTTTAACACACTGAGCAGTTTGAAGGGCAGACTTTTATTTACAAAGGAAAGGGCTTCTAGTCACCAGCACATTAGAGAAATACTCCACGGTGGCAAAGACAAAAGAAAGGAATGGAATGGAAGAAGAAGAGGTGATTCTTAAAATTCTGTGGAGTGTTGATTGTGGGTTTTAACTCTCTTGCTGCCCCAGGAAGTCAAAGAACACTAGTGTGAGTTGTAGGATCCCGCTCTGGATTTCAGCAAAGGAAAACACAGGAGGAAGTGGGGAATATCTGTTCAAATTCAGCTGAGTGAGCGCCTGCCTTAGAAAATGAGTTTCCGGTGAGCCAGACCTACATCAGTGTCACTTACTTTGAATAAGTCCTAGGCCAATACCGTGCAGATGTAGATGGCAACATGTCACTTGTGAAAATCCAACACAGGCACTACCAGTCAGCACATTTAAACTTTGTATATTCATGAATTATGATTCTCTTGCCAAGGCTAATTATTTATTTAAGTAAAAGTTTTGCCTGAATTGGGACCATGAATGGCTGTAAGTAATTAAAACACGTTTTACATTTCAAAAGTGTGTTCAAATTCTTATACCACAACAGAATCCCTGTAATCAAGGCATAAGGCCTTAAATAGTGATTAATCTTAATAAAAGAAGTGTAAACAGAACCATACTTCATGGATTAGCTAAGGACTTTGCTGTGCCTACCATTAATAGGAATGCAAATGCAGCTAGCCCTGGGCAAATTTATAAAGTGGAATTACAGCATCACAGTACATTTAGAGAACACTGGGCCTTGCCTAGGGTTGCATGATAGTTAGTGACGGAGACAAGACCCCAATCAAGTCTTGCTGCTTTGTGACTGACTCTGTGTGTGGCCTCAGGGAGGGCAGGTTTAGTCTTTATTCTGCTTGCCTTCATCTCCTTAGCTTATTAAAAACCTGCCCTCATGGAATGATACGATCTGCCCTAATCAAAATACCAGAGTGTTCTCTCTCTCAGGAATAGCTCTGTCCTCAACCTTTCCCCATCTAATTGTCAAAAAGTAAAGCCTCTATCTACTTAGTAAGGAAAGTGAATGCATGAGGGGACAGGTATTCCTTTCACATAAAGACTTCCTGAGGCATCTAAAATCACCCCAGTTTCGGGTCAGGCTTTGTAAATCTGTGGAGGCCAGGTAGGACAGAGAAAGTTTGTTTCTCCTTAGGCAATTTTTTTCAGGGAGGGCTTGGTACAAAAATGAAATTTTTAATTAATTTAATTTAATTTTGAGTATTTTTCTATGGTGTGAAGGAGTATCTGGTGAGCTGTGCTTTATTCTTGGCCAATGACACAGATCCTTATGGATGGAGTAATGAGGAGCTAGCTATGGAAGGCTTTTGGAGAGTGGGTCGTATTAGAGAGTGTAAGTTTTGGAGTCAACAGACCTTGGTTTTAATTCTAGCTCCATGTCTTATTCGTTGTGAAAAAAAAAAAAAAGAAAAAGTTATAATTTTGATAAAGTTTGATGTTTTCTTATGAACATTTTATCCTTTTAGTTCTTATGTTTAGGTCTTTAATCTTGAGCTAATTTATTTTTAAAGATTTTATTTATTTGACAGAGACGCAGCGAGAGAGGGAACACAAGCAGGGGGAGTGGGAGAGGGAGAAGCAGACTTCCCATGGAGCAGGGAGCCCGATGCGGGGCTCAATCCCAGGACCCTAGGATCATGACCTGAGCCGAAGGCAGACGCCCAACGATTGAGCCACCCAGGTGCCCCTTGAGTTAATTTTTATTCATGATGTGAGGTAGGGGTCCACTTTCATTTTTTGCATGTGGATATCTGGTCCTAGCATCAGTTGTTGAAAAAACGATTCCTTCTCCATTGGACAGTCTTGGCACCTTGTCAAAAATCATTTTGCCTATAGATATATGGGTTTATTTCTGGACCCTGAATTCTTTTTTTTCTTTAATATTTATTTATTTGAGAGAGAGAGAGAGAGAGAGAGCACCTGTGTGCGAGTGGGGGAGGATCAGAGGGAGAAGGAGAGAGAGAATCCTCAAGCAGACTCCTCGCTGAGCACGGAGCCTGATGTGAGGTTCCATCCCAGAACTCTGAGATCATGACCTGAGCTGAAATCAAGAGCTGGCCGCTTAACTGACTGAGCCACCCTTAATTTGATCCCAATTGGGCTAATTTGTCTATCCATGTTCTAGTACCACACTCTTTTAATTACTGTAGCTTTGTATTAAGTTTTGAAATAAGGAAGTGTGAGGCCTCCAAAATTGTTCTTTTTTCAAGATTGATCTGGGTAATCAGGGTCTCCAACTCCATATAAATTTGAGGATCAGCATTTCCATTTCATCAAAAAAGGCCATTAGGATTTTAGTTGTGATTACACTGAATCTATAGATCACTTTGAAGAGTAG
The DNA here is from genome assembly GCF_011800145.1 of Mirounga leonina. Classification (NCBI taxonomy): domain Eukaryota; kingdom Metazoa; phylum Chordata; class Mammalia; order Carnivora; family Phocidae; genus Mirounga; species Mirounga leonina. The sequence continues at coordinate 4,978,493 of NW_023270175.1, forward strand.
TTCCATCTTAACAATATTGTCTTCCAATCTATGACACACAATGTCTTTCCACTTATTTAGGTTTTCTTTAATTTCTTTCAGGAGTGTTTTATAGTTTTCAATGTGTAAGTCTTGTACCTCCTTGGTTAAGTTTATTCCTAAGTATTTTACTCTTTTTGATGCTATTCAAAAATTAAATTGTTTCCTTAATTTCCTTTATGGATTGTTTATTTCTAATGTATAGAAACACAGATGATTTGTGCATATTGATCTTGTATAATCTGCAACTTTGTCTAGTTTGTCCATAAGCTCTAATAGTTGTTTTGTTTATTCTTTAGGATGTTTTCTCTATATAAGGTCATACTGTCTGTAAGTAGAGATAGTTTTATTTCTTCCTTTTCAATTTGAATTCCCTTTATTTCTTTTTCTTGCCTAATTGCCCTGGTTAGAACTTTTGGTCCAATGTGGACTAGAAGTGAAAACAGTGGGCATTCTTGTCTTATTTCTGATTTTAGAGGAAAAACCTTCCATTTTTTTGTAATTGAGAATGAAGTTATCTGTGGGTATTTCATAAATGCCCTTTATCAGGTAGACAACATTGCTTTCTATTCCTAATTTTTGAGGGTTTTTATCATGAAAGGGTGTTGAGTTTTGTCAGATGTTCTTTTTTTTTTCATTAGTAGAAATGATCATATAGTTTCTCCTTCATTCTGTTAACATGGTATATATTACATTGATTGATTTTCTTGAACCAACCTTACATTCTTGGGCTAATTCCCCTTCAGTTACGGTATATAATCCTAATATGCTGCCGGGTTCAGTTTATAGTATATTATTGAGAATTTTGCATCTGTATTCATAAAAGATATTGGTCTGTAGCTTTGTCTTTTTGTAAGGTCTTGGTCTGGCTTTGGTATCTGAGTAATGCTGGCCTCATAGCATGAGTTAGGAAGTATTCTCTCCTATCTTTTGGAAGAGTTTAACAATGATTAGCTTTAAATCTTCTTTAAATATTGATAGAATTCACCAGTGAAGCCATCTGGTGCTGAGTTTTTCTTTGAGACATTTTTGATTATGGGATGTTTTTGATTACTGATTCCATACCTTTGCTTTTTACAGATCTGTTCAGAATTTCTGTTTCTTCTTCAGTTTTGATAGTTTGTATTTCTAGAAATGTTTCCATTTTATTTCCAGTTATCTAATTTCTTTGTCTACAACTATTCATTCTTTTCTTATACCCATTTTATTTCTATAAGATTGATAGTAAAATGTCCCCACTTTCATTTCTGATTTTAGTAATTTGAGTCTTCCCTCTTTTCTTAATCTAATTAAATATTGTTAATTTTTTGATCTTTTTAAATAAATAACCTTTGCTTTATTGATTTCCTCTATTTTTTTCTATTCTCTGCTTTATCTCTTCTCTAATCTTTATTATTTCCTTCCTTCTGCTAACTTTGGGTTTAATTTGTTCTTTTTTTTTAGTTCCTTAAAGTGTAAAGTTAGATTGTTGATTTGAGTTCTTTTTTTAACATAGATGTTTGCAATATAAATGTCCCTTGGAGCACTGCTTTCATTATATCACATAAGATTTGGTGTGTTGTATTTTCATTTTTATTCCTAAAGTATTTTTAAATTTTCTCTTGTGATTTTTTCTTTGATACTTCTGTTGTTTTAGAGTTTGCTGTTTAAATTCTATATGTTTGTGAGATTTCCTGTTTTCCTTGTGTTATTGATTTCTATTTCTAGCTTCACTTCATTGTGGTTGGTGAAGATACTTTATATGATTTCAATATTTTAAAATTTATTGAGATTTGTTTTGTGGTTTAAAAATTTGTTGGGTGGAGTATTCTGCATATATTTTTACATCTAGTTGGCTTACAGTATTATTCAAGTCTTCTATTTCTTTTTTCATTTTTTTGTCTCATTGTTCTATCCATTATTGAAAGTAGGGTATTTAAGTCTCCAACTATTATTTTAGAACTATTTCTCCCTTAATTCTTGAATCATATGTATTGGGTCTCTGTGTTTGGTGTATATATGTTTATATCGTTAGATCTTCTTGATGAGTTGAACCTTTTATCAGTATATAGTTTTTTTCTTTGTCCCTTATAACAATTTTTGACTTAAAGTCTATTTTTCCTGTTATTAGTATAGTCACCCCAGCTTTCTTTTGGTAGCTATTTGCATAGAATATCTTTTCATTCTTTCACTTTCAAACTATTTGTATTTTTGGCTCTAAAGTGAGTCTCTTAAAGGCAGAATATACTTGGATTATGATTTTTTGTTAAATCTATTCTGTCAATATCTGTCTTTTAATTGGAGACTTTAATCCATTCACATTTAAAGTAATTACTGATAAGGAAGAACTTACTACTGCCATGTTGCTATTCTTTTTCTATATATCTCTTTTGTTTCCTAATTCCTCCATTTATACCTTATTTTGTGTTTGATTTCCCCTTCTGCTTTGGGATTCTGTATGGTAAATGACCATTATGGGAAAGCTAATAATCTATTCTTCATATATTTATGCAATAACTATGAAATGGAAAGCCTGACTTCCCGCTATATCTACTTTCTCATCTTCTCTCATAGGCATGCAAATCAACTTCTCTGGTCTCTACCTCTTACAGCCATACCTATCCACTTAAATGTTCAATCATCAGTTCAAACTCAGTTGTTCTGAAATGGACTACTTTCCCCAGAAAACCCATTTTATTTTAATAAGTAAAATATAATCAGGAATTTTATTATTTCAGCCCTCCAGACTTAAGTTTATCATGGATTCTTCCCTCTCCCTTAGGCCTCCACTTCCATAAAATCATTAACATCTATTGGCAATTCCTCCTTGTCACTTAGATTAGAGGGAAAAATTCCAGACAAAGGTCATAGTATGTGAGGATTCCTGAGCAAAAACATATGTTTTAGGAAGTGAAAGGAAATAGAAGCAGCTGTTATATAGATTCCAAGTAAAAAAGAGTGGCCAGAATAGTCAGGGGCTAGATTATGCAATTATATAAAATCATGTGAGTACTTGCCGTGCTAGAGACTTCGAAGTTTATTCTAAGAAAAGTGAAAAGCCATTGAAGAAGGAGAGTTACATGACCAGGAATCCATGTTAAAAGGATCACTCTGTTTAGAGAGAATGGGTTAGAGGAGAAGAACATTAGAGGCAGAAGGATTAGCTAAGAGGGTGCTGAAATAATATAGGAAAGAAGTAATGGTGGCCTAGAATGTGGCAGTCACAGTCAGGTTGTAGAGAAGAGGACAGAATCATGAGATAGTTAAGAAATATAATCAATAAGACTTAGTAATGAATTGACTGTGGTGGGTGAGGAAGAAGAATGTGTCAAAGACAATTTCCAAGTTTCTGGCTTGAGCAAGTAGGTGAATAGTGATACCATTTTACTGGAGTGGGGAAACTGACAGATATACATATTTGAGAGGAAGAATATAGGTTCAGGTAGGATAGGAAGAAATTAAGATGCCTGTGAGACATCCAAGGGGAGATGTTAGAGAGTTGGTCATATAAATCTGGAGCTCCAAAGAGACGTCAAGGTCGGTGACAAGATTTGGAAGTTGTCAGCATGTGGATAGTATCTAAAGCCATGTGATTTAATATCACCTAAGGAGAGAGTATAAATAGAAGGGGGCAGAGGGCTAAGCTGTGTGTAGTCCTCCAATATTTATAGATCAAGCAGTGAAGTAGAAGCCACAAAAGAGACTGAAAATACTAGAGAGATAGGAGAAAAATCAGAATAGTGTGATATTCCAATAGCAGCTGAGGGTCGTGACCAGGGAATAAATATTTCAAGAGGGTTTTCGAGAGAGTTGGCAGAAAAGAGGAGATGAAAGGAAGGACTTGTTGGTGGGGCATATGGAGTCAAGTGAGGTTGGGTTTCTTTGTTTATTTTTAAGATGGGAGAGGCTTTGAGATGTTTAAATCATGACAGGAAGAAACCAATAAAAAAGGAGGGAAGGAGAAAGGAGATAATATAGTGGAGTCCCCAAAAGGTACAGAATTAGCCTTAGAGAGGAGGGGGACATCTTTTCTACTGTAACATAAATGAAGGAGAAAAAGCATCAGTGTGCATTAAGATAAGTTTGTAGATTTCATGGTGCAAATGTGGGGCAGTTTCCTTCTGACCTTTTTATATTTTCTGTGGAGTACTGGGAAATGAGACCATTTACTGAGAGGAAGGGCTCAAGGTGTAGAGGTTTGGAGGTTTAAGGAGCGTGTAGAAAATAATTTTAAGAATGGGAGGTCCAGCTAATTGAGTAAACCAGAACTACCAGGCACTGTTGAGAGCAGATTGGTGGTTCTTCTAACACTGCTCAGCAGACTGAGTGCAGATGCAGAAGGGAGAAGGTTAACTTATCCAGGATTTTGCTAGGTGGCTGTGATAGAAGTGTAGTGATCCAAAGAGCTGGAGATGTGATGAATTGTTGAATCCAAGCTCAATAGAGAGAGAAGTGAAGACAGGTGGAGGCTATGGATATGGTTAAAATAGAGGGCTCAATGAACAGGTGGTCCCAGTGAGGCTGAAGAACTTCATTGTCTTGAGAAAAATGGAGTGCACACAGCAGAAGGATAGAGAGACTGGTGGTACGAGAGTGGGATCAGAAATTAGTTTTAGAGAAGGAGTGGTTTCTAGTCTGACAAAGTCAGTGGTATGGCTGTGAGAGTGGATGGCTGAGGTACAGTGAAGGAGGAGAAGATAATTGGAAATAGAACTGAAGGATCAGGGTGTTGGTTGGATCATCCATACAGCCATGGATGTCACTAAAGGTGATGGCAGGAGTTGGTGTGTAGACAAATTTGAGAACCTAAAATTTTCAGTGAACGAAAGAGGATAGGGATGGTGGCGATAAAGTGACTGGGAAGTTGGTGTATAACAAGAATGTTAGAAGGCTATTTAGTAGAATGGTATGAGTTTTAAAGTAGCAGGGATTATATGGAATCTGGAGCCAGACTGCCTGAGCTTAAATTCTGATCCCACTACAGAGTGATGATTGTGAAGTTACAAAATCTCTGTGCCTCAGTTTTTTTTTTTTTATCTGTAAGGTGGGAATGATAATATTACCTACCTCAAAGGTTTGTTAAGAGATCAAAAAAGTTAATAGCTGAAGAATATTTAAAACAGCACCTGGCCCCTAGTTATATTTTTATGTCATGTACTTCTTTCCATAAGGCTGGGTACCCATCTCTGATTATTTTCAGCTATAAGATCCCAACCACGTATAGACATCCCATTTGTCAGCCTGAGTGGTTTTATTCCTATCATCTGTGACCCGTTCTTACCAAGGCTATGCTCAGCAACGAGGTCATCAGACTCAGCCAGGTCATCAGCAGGGAGGCCATGTTTTCTGAAGCCCACTTTGTTTAGCAAGAGGCTGATGAGGAATATATCAGCTGTATCCTCAAAGTTGTGTTGGTAATGAGTGTCATTAGACTTTTAAGCAGAGTGACCTGACAGGAGCTTCATCAGTGCCTTCAAAGCCACATTAAACAATGTGGCGTAGCTATTACAAATAACCATTTTCCTATTTGGGAACTACAAACCAACCAGCCAGCTCCATAGTATAAGAGCCTCACACTGCATATAAAAGCAATGATGTAGAGTGGGGAGATGAGAGGGTAAAGTCATTCCCAGGAAGATCCTCTGTCAGAGGTAGTTACATATCCCTATAAATCCATTAGTAGTCCTAGAGGGTGCAATTGGAGGATATCATCATGATTTGACATTTTAATGCATTGTCCAAAGCAAGCATTTATTCTCTAGTTCCCTCCACCCCACCCAGATATGCCAGTATCAGGTGATTCTAATAGAATCACAAATTCAAATGTGGAAGAGGCCTTAGAATTGAGGTGTGCCTTAATGGTAAAAGTTATATAACAGACTCAGTGGGTTATGATTTCTTGCATAGTTGGAGGAGGGTGGGAACTCTGCATCCAAGTAATATAATCATCCTTACTCTTACTCTCATATATACTCATTCATTCATTTAACAAATAATTATTGATTGGGATATATCAGTAAACAAAACAAAGATCCCTGTCCTTATGGAATTTCTATGAGGAGAAAGGGAGAAGGGAATACGTAGCAGTGTATTCGACCAAAAGAATCATGGTTATTTATTTTAAAAGTGTTGAGTTACTTCATTTTTATCTACCAAGATGACACAGGACTATATTGAAAGAAAAACAAAGTTTCCTCTAACAAAGCATGTTATCTGTTTTCTCCCATTTTCCCAATAAGTACCTAGTGCTGAAAATGCAGTTTTTATACCTCTCTAAATGTGTTCTTTGGAAAAGGTCTGGTAAAATGACTATGAGCACTTCTGGCCCATCCCAGAGACACATTTTCACAGTAGTGAGTTCCTTAAGTCAGAGGTGGAAAGGTAGAATTTTAGGCATTAGTGATCTGGGAGGGTGTAGGTGTTTTGAGGACCAGGAGTCTTCTTCATTCTGGCCATGGCTATGGGTTCCTTTTTTAAAGCCAGACATTGTGTTAGATCCTAGAGTTGAGTAAGACAGTTCCTGGTTTCAAGAAGGTTTAGATCTGTAGGAGGGAAATAGACACTGCAAAAGATAACCGTGGCATGATCAGTGCTATATCAGTGGTGTGGGCAAAGTGGTGGGATATGTATAGAGGAGAAAGAATGACTAGTTACTAACTCTGTGGGAGTCTGGGAAGGCTTCACGGAATAGGTGATATTTTAACTGGGGATTGAAAGATTAATGAGAGTGTGCTGAAGAAAGAACAGAGGGAAGATATTCTCTGCAGAGAGAACAACATTACAAAAATATGAAGCCATGAAAGGATTTACTAAAAGCATATTTTCTAGTCATGTGAGAACTCTAATATAACTGGAGCATAGGAAGTGTGTGGGGAAGGTGTGGTAGGAGATGAAGTGGAAGAGGGAGTGTGTCATATTGCCAAGGAATTTGTACATCATACTAAGGAATTTGGCAGTGGAGAATCAACAGAGATGTTTTCAAAGCAAGGTGGATATGTAATAAAATATTTTTGGTTTTCTTTTTCAGAGAATGGGATTGGTAGCTTTATGGGGGATGAAGGAGAGACTAGAAGTGAATGGGTCAGGGAACTGTTGTAATAGTCCAAGTAAAGGGCAATGAATGTCTAAACTAAAACAATAACTATGATAGAAAGGATGGAAGAGAAATTTTTGAGGTAAGATTGACAAGATTTGGTAACTAATTACCAAATACACAGTAAAGCCCAAAGAAGAGTGAAGGATCATGTTAAGGTTGGTTGTGTCGATATTAACCAAAATGAGGTATACTGAAGGAAACAGGCTTAAATGGGAATAAGATAAATTCAATTTTGAGACAGCTGTGGGAGATTCAGCTAGGTAGTCAGAAATGTGGCTCTGGGTTTCAGAAAGAAAACCAAAGCAAAGCAAAACAAACTAAACAAAACACAGTATCTTAAAAAACAAGTGTGAAGTGTTCTAGAAAGATAAAGTATAGTGAAGATTGAAAACAGACCAAAGGTATTCAGCAATAAAGAGATCTTAACAAGAGGGGTTTCAGTACAGTGGTGAGAGCAGAAATAAGATTGCATTGGTTTATAGTTTAAATGAGAAAGGTTAGAAACAAAGAGATTATCAAAGAATAAAAAAAGTAAAATGAGTATCAAATGAATTCAAAAAGCAAGGCATAACATATTAGTTGGGAAAAAAGAGGATTATTTTTTACTGACAAAAGCTAAAGTCTACAATAAATGTGAGTCATGAACTTTTATGCACCAACTAGTGTATCATGACAATTTCTAAAACAAAGACTATTAACAGGAATGATTGACAAAATTATGATCCTAGTGGGAGACACTAACCTACCTGTATTAATTGGAATTACTTTTGGCTGCATGTAGGAAAAACCTAAAATAGCAGGGGCTCAAACTGGATAAAGGCTTATTTCTCCCTTATGGAAAGAATTCTGGGTATAGCTATTCCAGGGCTTTATATCTTGCTGTTCTGCCATCATTAGTGTATTGCCTTATAGTCCAAAATAGGTGCTTGAACTCCAGCTATCATAGCTACATTCCATGTAGGAGAAAGGGAGAAGAGGAGTTGCCCCTGCCACACACACTTATATCACTTACATCACGGTTGTCAGAACTTAGGTGGGAGCTGCAAGGGAGGCTGGAAAATATGGTCTTTTATTTGGGTGACAATATGCTAAGCTAAAATTCAGATGGGCTTCTGCTATCACGAAGAAAGAAAAGAATGGTTGTTGGGTTGGCAAGTTGCAGCCTGTGCTTTATAATTGTCTTAGTCTTTGACAGATCGAACAGACAAAGAAGAAAGAGAACTAACAAATTAAATAATATAATTAATAAGTTTGACTTTATACATATGTCTATATCTACAACTTTGCATACTACACAGAACACACATTTTTACAAAATGCTCATGAAACTTTTACAATAATGTTTTCATACTAAAAAGACCACAAAAGAAACTAATATATTACAAAAAGCAAAGGTAGTTTAGGTCATAATCTCACATTCTCTGATCACAAATCAAAGTGCCTAGTTATTAAAATCCAAAAGTAGGGCGCCTGGGTGGTTCAGTTGGTTAAGTGTCTGCCTTCGGCTCAGGTCATGATCCTGGAGTCCCGGGATCGAGTCCTGCATCGGGCTCCCTGCTCAGCGGGGAGTCTGCTTCTCCCTCTGACCCTCCCCCCTCTCATGTGCTCTCTCTCATTCTCGCTCTCTCAAATAAATAAATAAAATCTTTAAAAAAAAATCCAAAAGTAAATATATAAACAAAATCAAAGCAGGCAGAACATTTAGGAAACTTCCTTTAATAAATAATTTTTGGATCAAAGATAAAATCAAAACTTCAGTTAAATATTATTTATGTAATAATGATGAATACAACATAGCAACAACTTAGAGAACACTCTCAATACTTTATTCAAAGGAAAATCCACATAATTTTTTTGTCAAATGGAGAAAAATACATCACAAGGCTAGAAAAGGAAAAAGAAAATTAAGAAGGCGTGAGTGATTATTATAGATGAAAGAAGAAATGAGACAGAAAATAGAAACCCAGAAAAACTGATAAGTAAGAGTCAGATTTTGAAATGACACATAAGTTGAAAAATCCCTGGCAAGAGTAATCAAGAATATAAAAGGAAATAAAGAAGGCACAACATTATAAATGTCCTGTAGCGGTCCAATAGCGTGCCCTCAAAATTCACGTTCATTCAGAATGTCAAGAGTGTGACCTTACTGAAAATAGGGTCTTTGCAGATGTAATTAAAGTGAAGTCATACTGGATGAGCATGAGCCCTAAATCCAATGACTGGTGAGCACACAGAAGAGAGGACAGACAGAATGACACACACAGTGATTGGTGGACACACAGAAAAACACAGAGAGAACAACGTCTCTGGGGTGATCCGTGGTGGACGTTTTGAGGGCAGCTGACCCGCAGCCTGCGCGCCCCGGACCGCCTCCTGTGGAAGCCTGTGCCGGCCATGTAGCTTTCTCCCTTTGTCTCATAACCATGTCCACCAACAAGAATGCTAATTCACCAGCTGCCCGCCTTAACAGATTCAAGAACAAGGGGAAAGACAGTACAGAAATGAGGTGGCGCCAAATAGAAGTTAATGTGGAGCTGAGGAAAGCTAAGAAGGATGACCGGATGCTGAAAAGGAGAAACTAAGCTCGTTTCCTGATGAGGCTACATCTCCACTATAGGAAAACTGCAACAACCAGGGCACTGTAAATTGGTCTATTGATGACATTGTCAAAGGCATAAATAGCAACAATTTGGAAAGCCAGCTCCAGGCTACTCAAGCTGCCCTTGGGAAACTGCTTTCTAAGGAAAAACAGCCCCCCGTGGACAACATAATCCGGGCTGGTTTGATTCCAAAATTTGTGTCCTTCTTGGGCAGAACTGACTGTAGTCCCATTCAGTTTGAATCTGCTTGGGCTCTCACTAACATTGCTTCTGGGACGTCAGAACAGACCAAGGCTGTGGTAGATGGAGGTGCTATCCCAGCATTCATTTCTCTGTTGGCATCTTCCCATGCCCACATCAGTGAACAAGCTGTATGGGCTCTAGGAAACATTGCAGGTGATGGTTCAGTTTTTTGAGACTTGGTTATCAAGTATGGTGCAGTTGACCCACTATTGGCTCTCCTTGCAGTTCCTGATATGTAATCTTTAGCATGTGGTCACTTACGTATCCTTACTTGGACACTTTCAAACCTTTGTCACAATAAGAATCCTGCCCCCCCCCATTAGATGCTGTTGAGCAGATTCTTCTTACCTTAGCTGGTCTCCTGCATCATGATGATCCAGAAGTATTGGCAGATACCTGCTGGGCCATTTCCTACCTTACGGATGGTCCAAATGAACGGATTGAAATGGTTGTGAAAACAGGAGTTGTGCCCCAGCTTGTGAAGCTTCTAGGAGCTACTGAATTGCCCATTGTGACTCCTGTGCTAAGAGCCATAGGAAATATTGTCACTGGGACAGATGAACAGAACTCAGGTTGTAATAGATGCAGGAGCACTTGCTGTTTTTCCCAGCCTCCTAACGAACCCCAAAACTAATATTCAGAAGGAAGCTATGTGGACCATGTCAAACATCACAGCTGGTCGCCAGGACCAGATACAGCAAGTTGTGAATCATGGATTAGTCCCATTCCTCATTGGTGTTCTCTCTAAGGCAGACTTTAAGACACAAAAGGGGGCGCCTGGGTGGCTCAGATGGTTAAGCGTCTGCCTTTGGCTCAGGTCATGATCCCAGGGTCCTGGGATCGAGCCCCGCATCGGGCTCCCTGCTCAGCGGGGAGCCTGCTTCTCCCCCTCCCTTTGCTCTCCCCCTGCTCATGTTCTCTCTCTCTCTCTGTATCTCTGTGTCTCGAATGAATTAAAAAAAAATCTTAAAAAAAAAGACACAAAAGGAAGCTGTCTGGGCTGTGACCAACTATACAAGTGGTGGGACAGTTGAACAGATTGTATACCTCATTCATTGTGGCATAATAGAACCATTGATGAACCTCTTAACTGCAAAAGATACCAAAATTATTCTGGTTATTCTGGATGCCATTTCAAACATCTTTCAGCCTGCTGAGAAACTAGGTGAAACTGAGAAACTTAGTATAATGATTGAAGAATGTGGAGGTTTGGACAAAATTGAAGCTCTACAAAACCATGAAAATGAGTCTGTGTGGAAAGCTTCATTAAACTTGATTGAGAAGTGTTTCTCTGTAGAGGAAGAGGAAGATCAGAATGTTGTGCCAGAAACTACCTCTGAAGGCTAAACGTTCCAAGTTCAGGATGACACTCCCAGGACCTTTAACTTTAAGATTGTACAGCTGAGGCAGAAAGTTGTTGTGTACTCTGTTTGGTAGAAGTTTGTCTTACTGTTTCTCTACTAAACACTCTTTTTAAATGTGTTTTGTTATTGTAGCACTTTTTACAACAAAACTCTACTTGACCAGTTCCAAACTGTACAACCTGTATGAAGCTCCTCCTCTCAGTGGGTTTCTTATTTCTATGTGGAATCTCCTCTCTTGCAGTGTCCTGTAAATAAAGATTAAATTCCACTCTTTTCTTTAAAAAAAAAAAACAACACAGAGAGACACAGGGAAAAAGGCCACATGAAGATGGAGGCAGATGGAGTTACACTGCTACAAGCCAAGGAATATCAGGAGCCCCCAGGAGCTGGAAGAAGCAAGGAATGATTCTCCCCTTAGAAACTTTGGAGAGATTAGCTTCCTATAGAAAATTGATTTTAGACTCTGACTTCCAAAACTGTGAGTGAATAAATTTCAGTTGTTTTAAGCCGTCCAGTTTGTGGTACTTTGTAATGGTAGCCCCAGAAAACAAATGTATGTCTCAGTTTAAAAACTGAGGGCTAAATATATTATAGGGATTGTTCTAAGTGTTCTACATGCTTGTATATATTAACTAATCTCATCCATACAACACCTGGTGAAGGTGCTGAAGCAGATGTTATTTTACAAATGGAAATATTGAAAAAGTAAGTAATTTGCCCAAGTTAAAGGATTCAAACCTAGATAGACTGATTTCAGATCCTGGGGTCTAAATCACACAATTAACATCCTCTCAGACATAGTGTAGACATAGCAGGGAGAGAGAGAGAGAGAGAGAGAAATGTTATACATTTAAAATCCTGAGAAAAATTACACAAATTGACCCAAGAAAGGTAGAAAGTTAGTAACTATGGAAAATATTGTCAAATAACTATAATTTTATTTTTACCACAAACCAAACAACAAAACAAAATAAAAACAGAAATAATACTACATACAGTTTCATAGGTGTATTCTTTCAAGCATTAAAAAAAGTATTTGTGAGAGGGAATTTGATCATGTATTTTAAAAGTTTAAAAACATTTATAGACTTTAAATGAGCAATTCTACTTTCAGTAATTTATTCCAATGAAATAATGCTATTAATCTATAATATTTAATGTATAGATATATCAATTATATTCATACTATTGTTTGTAATTTGGAAGCAACCTAAGTATGAAATAGTAGGGGATCAACTGGGCAAATTATGATTTATCCTTAAAATAAAATATAACAGGCATTAATTATTGTAATATAGAGCTCATAGTTATAGACCTGGAAATATGTTCTTTTTAATTTTTCCCAGCTTTATTGAGGTATGATTGACAAATAAAAATTATATATATTTAGGTTGTACAACATGATTTTTTAAGGTGTACAATGTGATGATTTTATATATATATACATTGTGAAATTCTTACAATTGAGTAAATTAACACATCCATCACTTCATATAGTTACCATTTTTGTGTGTGGGGAGAGATCACTTAAAATCTACTCTCAACAAATTTTAAGTATACGATAAAATATTATTAATAATAATTACCATAGTGTACATTAGACACCCAGAACTTATTCATCTTATAACTAGAAGTTTGTATGCTTTCACCAATATCTCTCCCTCCCCCGCCACCCCCTCCCACAAGCCCTGGCAACCAGTGTTCTACTTTCTGATTTTATGAGATTTACTTTTTTAGATTCTACATATAATTGAGATCATACAGTATTTGTCTTTATTTCTGGCTTATTTTACTTAGCATAATATCTTCCAGGTTCATTCACGTTTTTGCAAATGGCAGGACTTCCCTTTTTTATGGTTGAATAATATTGCATTGTGTGTATGTATATCACATTTTCTTTATCCATTCATCCATTGACACTTAAATGGTTCCGTATCTTAGTTATTGTGAATAATGCTACAATGAACATGGGAGGGCAGCTATATCTTTGAAATACTGACCTTCATATCTTTTGGATACATTCCCAGAAGTGAGATTGCTGGATCATATGGCAGTTCTATTTTTAAATTTTAAAGGAACATCCATACTGTTTTCCACAACGGTACCAATTTACATTCCCACCAACAGTATACAAGGGTTCTCTTTTCTCCATACCCTCACCACATTTATTGCTTGGTTTTTTGATAATAGGCATCTTAACAGGTGTGAGATAATATTTCATTGCAGTTTTGATTTGCATTTCCCTGGTGATTACAGATGTTGAGTACCATTTCATACACCTGTTGGCCATTTGTATGTCTTTTTGAGGGAAAATTGTCTATTCAGGTCATTTGCCCACTTTTTAATAAGGTATTTCTTTTTTTGCTTTGAATCGTGTGAATTCCTTATATATTTTGGATATTAACCCCTTATCAGATATATGGTTTGTAAATATTTTCTTCTATTCTGTAGGCTACCTCTTCATTGTATTAATACTTTCTTTTGCTGCACAGAAGCGTTTTAGTTTGATGTAGTCTCACTTGCATGTTTTTGCTTTTGTTGCCTGTGCTTTTGGTGTCATTTCCAAAAAGTCATTGCCAAGACCAATGATAAGGAGCTTTTCTCCTATGTTTTCTTCTAGGAGTTTTATGGTATCAGGTCTTACAGTTATGTCTTTAATCCATGTCCAGTTAATCTTTGTGTACGGTGTAAGATAAGAGTAAAATTTCACTCTTTTCTATGTGGATTTCCAGTTTTCCCTGCACCATTTATTAAAGAGACTGTCCTTTCCCCACTGTAGTTTATCATATATATGTGGGTTTATTTCTGGGCCCTATATTCTGTCCCATTGGTCTGTATCTGTTTTTATGTTAGTACCATACTGTTTTTTATTACTATAGCTTTGTAATATAACTTGAAACAAGGAAGTGTGATGATGCTTCCAGCTTTGTTCTTTCTCAAGGTTGCTTTGGCTATTTGGGATCTTTTGTGATTCCATACAAATTTTAGAGTGTTTTTTTTCCTGTGAAAAAAATGCCATTGGAATTTTGATGGGAATTGCATTGAATCTGTGTATCACTTTAGGTATTATGGACATTTTCACAGTATTAATTCTTCCAATCCAGGAACATGGGATAGCTTTCTTTTTCTTTGTGTCTTCAATTTTTTTCGTCAATGTCTTACAGTTTTCAGTGTGTAGACCTTTCACTTCCTTGGTTAAATTTATTCCCAAGTATTTTATTTTTTGATGCTATTATAAATGGGATTGTTTTCTTAATTTCTTTTTTTGGATAGTTCCTTGTTAGTATATAGAAATGTAACTAATTTTTGTATACTAATTTTGTATCCTGCAATATTACTGAATTTGTTTATTAGTTCTAACAGTTTTTTGATGGAGTCTTTAGGTTTTTCTATATATAATATTATGTCATTTGCAAATAGAGACAACTTAAATGTTTTCTTTCCAATTTGGAGGCCTTTTATTTCTGTTTCTTTTCTGCTTGCTCTAGCTAGGACTTCCAGTACTATGTTGAATAGTAGTGATGAGACTGAGCATCCTTGTCTTGTTCCTGATCTTAGATAAAAAGCCTTCAGCTTTTCACCACTGAATATGATGTTAGCTGTGGGATTGCCATATATGGGAATATATTCCTTGTTGTTTTATTTTGTTTTTTCATTTTCATTAAGTTTTTAATTTTAATTCCAGTGTGGTTAACATACAGTGTTATATTAGTTTTAGGTGTAGAATATAGTGATTCAACAATTCTATACATTACTCAGTGCTCATCATGATAACTGTACACTTTAATCCCCATCATGCATTTCACCTATCCCCCAACCCCTCCCCTCTGGTAACCATCAGTTTGTTTCTATAGTTCAGAGTCTGTTTCCTGGCTTGTCTTTCTCTCTTTTTCCTTTGTTCATTTGTTTTGTTTCTTAAATTCCACATGAGTGAGATCATATGGTATTTGTCCATATCCTTGTCAACATTTTTCCTTCTTGTGTTTTTGACAGGTGTGAGGGGATATCTCATTTTGTTTTGATTTGCATTTCCCTGATGATGAGTGATGTTGAGCATCTTTTCATGTGTCTCTTGGCCATCTGGATGTCTTCCTTGGAGAAATGTCTGTTCATGTGTTCTGCCCATTTTTAAATTGGATTATTTGGTTTTTGGGTGTTGAGTTGTATCAGGTCTTTGTAAATTTTGGATACTAACTTTTTATCAGATATGTCAATTGCAAATATCCTCTCCCATTCAGTATGTTGTCTTTCAGGTTTGTTGATTGCTTGCTTTGCTGTGCAGAAGTTTTTTATTTTGATGTAATCCCAATAGTTTATTTTTGCTTTTATTTCCCTTGCCTCGGGAGACATATCTAGAGAAATATTGCTATGGTCGATGTCAGAGAAATTACTGCCTGTGCTCTCTTCTAGGATTTTTATGGTTTCGGGTCTCATATGTAGGTCCTTGATCCATTTTGAGTTTATTTTTGTGTATGGTATAAGAAAATAGTCCACTTTCATTCTTTTGCATGTAGGTGACAAGAGGGAGAAGCAGGCTTCCCGCAGAGCAGGGAGCCCAATGTGGAACTCAATCCCAGGACCCTGAGATCATGACCTGAGCTGAATGCAGACGCTTAACAACTGAGCCACCCAGGCACCCGAGATTATGGGTATCTTTAAAGTATATTTTTTCTTTTTGTCTGTTTTCCAATTTTTTATAGTGTCCACAATTATTGATGTTCAATGAAATCAGCAACCAATCAATCCATTTTATTAAGGAAATCAATGGGAGACAGGGAGACACAGGAAAGAGAAGGGACCATTGATGGAGTTTGATATGGAAGGAAGTGGATATGGAAGGGAGTGCACTCCAGTGTAGAGGTGGAGGCCATTGTCATAATCATAGGAGTGATAATGAAAATGTAAATATGTGAATGAGCTGGCACTGGATGTGAAAATATGTAAGTCTTGGAAAGGATGTATTAGCTTTGGCCAAGACAGCCTTGAATTGGAGTGGGGAAACATTGACCTCTGAAAGATGAAAGGAGGAAAATATGGTTTCTATTATTAGAAATATTAGAGTATTAAGGCAGGAAATTTCACACTTAATGGATTTCACACTTAATGAAATTTCACACTTAATGGTACATTTTTTCCCCCTCTGATAAAGGAAGCAAGACATTCTGTTGAGTCTGACTGTGATGGGAGAAGTTTGTGCAAGCTTAAAACAGCAGCTGTTTGGAATGGAAAAGTTTGCCAACCAGAGCAAGAATTGTATAGAAATCTTGAGAGCCCAGATGATAATGTCTGTGTTTCTCTTATGTCATCTTTAAACTCAAAGAACAGTGTTACTAGCTCTAATGTGTAATAATGTTCATCTGTTGATTATTTACAATACTTGCTATCTTTCATGTTAAAGGAAAAGTGTTTCTCTACTCACAACACTTATGATACCAAATATATAGCTTTTTTTCCTCACACCAAACAATTTTCCAACTCTGAACTCTAAGTGGATGTCCTGTAATTTAACTCAATTCTGACATTAATTACTCAGAGTTAGTGTCAGACTTCACATGTTTAGATGTTCAGTTCCACAAGACTGCCCTCACTTTTGATGCCATTGGCAAGTAGTGGGTCCCTAGGGTATCCAGACATCTCTTTGACTTGGCTACAAAGTTAGGGGTTCCCACATGAACCTCCTCAGATTTGATAATTTGTTGGAAAAGCTCGCAAAACTTAGAAGAATATCTATTTACATTTACAAGTTTATTATAAATAACATTATAAAGGATACAATGAACAGCCCAATGAAGAGGTACATAGAGTGAGTCCTGGAAAGGTCCTGAGTGCTGGAGCTTCTGTACAACACTCCTGGCACATGGATGTGTTCACTAACCCAGAAGCTCTCTAAGCTCCATAATTAGGGAGTTTCATAAAGGCTTCACCATGTAGGCATGATCAAATATTAACACAATCTCCAGTTCCTCTTCCCTCCACATAGGATGGTAATGGAACTGAAAATTTCAAGCTTCTAATCATGGCTTCGTCTTTCTGGTGATCAGTCCTCCTTCTGAAGCTGTCTAGGAGTATATCAAAAGTCTCCTCATTAGAACAAAAAATGCTTCTATTACCCTAAAATTCCAAGGGATTTAGGAGCTCTGTGTTAAGTTGCTCCTATCACCTCCATCATTCAGGAAATTACAAGGAATTCTGTGTCAGGAACCATGGTGAAAGACCAAATATTAGAGATAACAGTGCTCCTAGCACACCTGTCACTCAGGAAATTATAAGAATTTTAGGAGCTCTTTTTCTTTCTCTTTTTTTTAAGTAATTTTTTAAATTATGTTCAATTAGGCAGCATATAGTACATCATTAGTTTTTGATGTAGTGTTCAATGATTCATTAGTTGCCCATAACACCCAGTGCTCATCACCACATGTGCCCTTCTTAATACCCATCACCCGGTTACCACCCTCCTCCCTTCTGTGACCCTAAGTTTGGTTCCCGAAGTCCAGAGTCTCTCATGGTTTGTCTCCATCTCTGATTTCTTCCCATTCAGTTTTCCCTCCCTTCCCCCGTGGTCCTCCATGCTATTCCTTATGATCCACATATGAGTGAAACCATATGATAATTGTCTTTCTCTGCTTGACTTATTTCACTTAGCATAATCCCCTCCAGTTCCATCCATGTCAATGCAAATGGTGGGTATTCATCCTTTCTGATGGCTGAGTAATATTCCATTGTATATATGAACCACATCTTCTTTATCCATTCGTCTGTTGAAGGGCATCTCGGCTCCTTCCACAGTTTGGAGCTCTGTTTCAGAAGCAGAGGGCAGAGACCAAATATATATTTCTTATTTTGTTGCACCTCTTATTGGCCAGCCTCTGGTGTGGTTTATATCTCTTTAAAGACGATGATAAGTTGGGGCACCTGGGTGGCTCAGTCAATTAAGTGTCTGACTTTAGCTCAGGTCATGATCTCAGGGTCCTGGGATGGAGCCCTGCATCGGGCTCCCCTCTCAGCAGGGAGTCTGCTTAGTCTCTCTCCCTCTCCCTCTGCCCCTCCCCCCGCTCGTGCTCTGTCTCTCTCTCAAATAAATAAAATCTTTTAAAAATGATGAGTTAATGTAAGATGTTTTCACAGCATTTCTCCTTACTGCTTACCAAGTCAGCTTTCTTGGATTATGTTTATAGAAAGCTCATGATCTAGTTAACTTCAGTTTTAGGATGACAGTTATTAGTCCCCATTTGGGGCCAAACCAAAAGCAAAATTTTGGTCTTCTTTTCAAAATGGTCATGGCACATTTTTAATTAGATTTTTTTGGTGTTGAGTTGTAGAAGTTCTTTATATACTTTGGATCTTAACACTTTATTGGATATATCATTTGCAAATATCTTCTCCCATTCAGTGGGTTGTCTTTTTGTTTTGTTGATGGTTTCCTTCACTGTCAAAATATTTATATTTTGGTATAGTGCCAATAGTTTAATTTTGCTTTGGTTTTCCTTGCCAAAGAAAACAAAAACACTAATTCAAAAAGATATATGCACCCTTATGCTTATTGCAGCATTATTTACTATAGCCAAGATATGGAACCCAAGTGTTCATCTGTAGATAGATGGATAGATCACACACACACACACACACACACACACATGGACTATTACTCAGCCATAAAAAATGAAATTTTGCCATTTGCAACAACATGGATGGATCTAGAGGCTATAATGCTAACTGAAATAAATCAGTGAGAGAAAGACAAATATCATATGATTTCACTCATATGTGGACTTTAAGAAAGAAAACAAATAAAGAAAAAAAGAGACAAACAAAAAAACACATACTCTTAAATACAGAGAACAAACTGGTGGTTGCCAGAGGGGAGGTGGATGGGGGGATGGGTGAGCTAGGTGAAGGGGATTAAGAGTACACTTATTGTGATGAGCACTGAGTAATGTATTGAATTATTGAATCACTATATTGTACACATGAAACTAATACAACACTATATGTTAATTATACTGGAATTTAAAAAATACACAAATAACAATTTTTTAATGACACGGACATCAAAATAGAATTTTTGCAAGGTTATGTTATGTAGGTGACATGAATTATTTTTAATTAGAGAAATCTTCATTACATAGGTCAAGAATTTGCACATGGGTATATAAAACTTAGGATTTTAAGAATGTGGAAGCTCATTAATATATAAGAGAAACCCTCAAACTTAACAGTTTCTCTTTTTCTGAAAAAACAAAAAAACAAAACAAAAAAACCCTACCAGAAATACTATATTACTAGAGAACGTGAAAAACAGTACATAGGGGTTGAAAAGCATATATGGTAGCTACACTTGTGGTGAACATGGCATAATGTATAAACTTGTTAAATCACTGTATTGTACACCGGAAACTAATGTAACATTGTCTGTCAACTATACTCCAATTTTTAAAACACTTTTCAGCAAATTGAAACATACCTCTTTTCATTTGCATACAGAGAATTTGATATATGCTAAAAATTGTATCTCTACATTCCAGTCCCTCTGGAAAACCTATTGACTGATGCCCAGGGCTTACTAAATGCTTGCAGCTGATAAACTTCTCTCTGTTAAGTCAGAATAGTCTTGCTACTACCAGTTGAGAGGTATAAGAGACAAGATAGGGTTGTATTTTTTTCCAAACCTGTTTGGGCCAATTGAACTTGCTATTGTAATTCCATACTTTAATTTTAATATTATGACAATCAGTGGAACATGACTACAAAAGTAAAATTGTTATTTCTGTGAAAACCAAGTTGAATGAGCAATATTAGGAATAAAATAAAGGACTTAAATAGAGATATAGCAGAGATTAATAAGAATGTTACAAAGCACTTCATACTAATACTGCTAAAAATTAGATGAAATAAACAGACTTCTAGAAAAATAAAAACTACTGAATGTGACTCAATAGTTAAACATATAATTGCCAGACAACCCAGGAATTTCACCCCTTTGTTATATACCCAAGATAATTCAACCCTGGTATTCAAACAAATACTTGCACCTGAATGTTCATAGCAGCACTATTTACAATAGTCAAAGGGTAGAAATGATCCAAATACCCATTAATGAATGAGTAGGTGAGCAAATTATTCACACAGGGGTATTATTCAGCCATAAAAATTAATGAAATACTGATACATGTTGCAACGTGGATGAAGCTTGAAAACATGCTAAGTGAAAGAATCCAGACACAAAAGACCACATATTGTGTGATTCTATTAATGTAAAATGTCCAGGATAGATAAATCCATCAATAATGAAAAGCAGGTTAGTGCTTGCCAGGGGATTAACTGCTTTATGGGCATGAGCTTTAATTTTGGGTTGACAAAAATATTTAAGAACTAGGTAGATATGGTGATTGTATAACATTGTGAATGTACTAAATATCACTGAGTTCTTCACTTCAAGATGATTACTCTTATGTGAATTTCACCTAAATAAAAAAATAAAAAGAATGTCCCAAAATAATATTCCAAGAATAACGAATAACCCACTGTCAAAATTACTATGCACAAAATATATCAAGGCACCAAGAATGAGCACCAGCAGAAACAAAAAACAGTAGTATCCCCAAAAGGCTTCACATGTTAGATTTATGAGACACAAATTATTTCTTTAAACTGTTTATAAAATATGTCTTCTATGTTTAAAAACTAAGAGATGAGGTTAAAATATCTCTAGAGAACAAGGAAGTATAAACCTGGTGGTGGGTATTGAGGAGGGCACATTCTGCATGGAGCACTGGGTGTTGTGCACAAACAATGAATCATGGAACACTTCATCTAAAACTAATGATGTAATGTATGGGGATTAACATAAGAATAAAAAAAAATGAACCAGCAGACTTGAATTGTAATGAAATAGAATTCCTAGAAATAAAAAATTACTGTAATTAAAGTTTAAAATTCAGTGGATGAAAACTGACTACAGAAGATGTAGAAAATCTAAATATCTTTGCATCAATTTTTAAAATTGAATTTATAATTAAAAACCTCTGCACAAAGGAAACACCAATCCCAAGTACCTTGACTGGTAAATTCTACCAAATATTTAAGAAATAATATCAACTGGGGGCACCTGGGTGGCTCAGTCGTTAAGTGTCTGCCTTCGGTTCAGGTCATGATCCCAGGGTCCTTGGATCGAGCCCCGCGTTGGGCTCCCTGCTCCGCGGGGAGCCTGCTTCTCCCTCTGCCACTCCCCCTGCTTGTGTTCCCTCTCTCAGTGTGTCTCTCTCTGTCAAATAAATAAATAAAATCGTAAAAAAAAAGAAGGAAATAATATCAACCATACACAGACTCATTTAGAAAATAGAGGAGGAGGGGACATTTCATGGCACATTTTATGAGGCCAGAATTTCCCTGATATGAAATCAGAAAAATAAAAGACAAGGAAACTATAGGCTAATATACCACATGAACAAAAATCCATAGCAAAATATTAGCAAATAGAATCTAGCAATATACAAAAAGGATACTAACTCATGGTTTATTTTCATCCCTGTATTGAAAGTTTGATTTCCTATTTGAAAATCAAGCAATGTAGTTCACAACATTAATAGGCCTTAGGCAGGAAATTATAGATTCCTCTCAAATAGACACTGCAAAAGCATTTGACAAAATTCAATACCCACAGGGTTCTGCCTGTAACCAAGATGGAATAATAGGAACTTGATTTGCCCTTCTGCCTAAACAACTAAACAACCTGGACAAAGCAGAACAACTAAAAAACCTGGACAAAGCATATAAAACATTAATTTTCAAGACATTGGATATCACTGAAGGAAAGGTGGTAATACCTGAGAGACAGGAAAAAAAATAAGGTGAGTCCTAGATTACTGTCTAGAGAGAGTATTCAGCCCATGGCACAAGGAGGGAAACCCAGATTGAGCCCACTAAACTCTGTAATTAGAGGAGATCAAGCTGAGAGTCTGGGGAGGAAAGGGTAATTAGAGCTCACGAAGCAGAGTATGGTAGTATGGTATCCTTTTTTTTTGGAAATTGACAAGCTGATTCTCAAAGATGAATGTAGTTAACAGATGAAAACAGAAAAACCGTATGATCATCATAATAGACACAGATAAGGCATTTGACAAAATCCACCATCCATTTTTGATAAAAATTCTCAGCAAACCAGGAATAGAAGAAAATCTTAACCTGATAAAGTGTGCCAGCCAGAAAACTACAGCTAACTTTATAAGTAAAGGTGAAAGTATGTTTCTGCCCTGAGATCATGAAACAATGCAAGAAAGTAATCTTTTGCCACTTATATTCAACTGTAGACTGGCAGTTCTGTCCATTGCTATAAAGCAAGAAAGAGAAATCCAGATAGGAAAGGGAGAACTAAAACTAAATGACTTTAAGACTATATGATCTTCTATGTAGAAAATCTGATGGAATCTACCAAAAAAAGCTACTAAAACTAAGTGAATTTAGCAGAGGTTCAGGATAGAAAATCAACATACAAAAATCAGATTATTTGGTTATTTTGGTGTTGAGTTGTATAAATTATATATTTTGGATATTAACCCACTATCAGATATATTCTTTGCAAATATCTTCTCCCATTCAATAGGTAGCCTTTTCATTTTGTTGATAGTTTCCTGTACAAAAAATTTTTTTTGATGTAGTCTCAATTATTTTTGTTTCCCCTGCTTGAGGAAACATATCTAGAAAAATGTTGTAAGGCTGATGTCTAAGAGATTACTGCCTATGTTTCCTTTAAGGGGTTTTGTGGTTTCAGGTCTCATATCTAAGTCTATAATCCATTTTGAGTTTATTTTTGTGTATGGTGTAAGAAAGTGGTTCACTTTTATTCTTTTGCATGCAGCTATCCAGTTTTCCCAGCACCGTTTATTGAAGAGCCTGTGTTCTCCATTGTATATTCTTGCCTCTTTTGTCAGAGGTTAATTGACAATATAAGCATGTGTTTGTTTCTGAGCTCTCTATTCTGTTCCATTGATCTGTGTGTCTATTTTTGTGCCAGTACCATATTGTTTTAATTACTGTAGTTTTGTAGTATATCTTTAAATCTGAGATTATGAAACCTCCAGCTTTGTTCTGCTTTCTCAAGAGTACATTGGCTATTAGGGGTCTTTGTGGTTCCATACAAATTTTAGAATTATTTGCTCTAGTTCAATGAAAGATACTATCAGTTTTTTGATGGAGATTGTACTGAATCTGTAGATTACTTTGGGTAATATGGACATTTTAACAATATTAATTGTTTCAATCCATGGGCATGGTATATCTTTCCATTTTATGTCATATTCAATTTCTTTCATTGGTGATCTATAGTTTTCAGAGCACAGGTCTTTCACCTCCTTGGTTAAGTTTATTCCTGGGTATTCTATTCTTTTTGGTGAAATTATAAATGAGATTATTTTCTTAATTTCTCTCTCTGCAACTTCATTATTAGTGTATAAAGAAGCACAACAGATTTCTGTATATTAATTTTGTATCCTGCACTTTACTGAATTTATGTATTAGTTCCAGTAGTTTATTGCTGGAGGCTGTAGGGTTTTCTGTGTGTAGTATCATGTCATCTGCAACAGTGACAGTTTTATTTCTTCCTTACCAATTTGAATGTCTTTTATTTCTTTTTCTTTTCTGATTGCTGTGGCTAGGATTTCTAGTACTATGTTGAATAAAAGTGGTGAGAGTGGCCATCTTTGTCTTGTTCCTGATTATAGAAGAAAAGATTTCAGCTTTTCACCATTGAGTATGATGTTAGCTGTGTGTTTGCCATATATGGCCTTCATTTTGTTGAGAAAGGGTCCATCTAAACCCACTTTGATGGGAGTTTTTAGCATGAATAGATGTTAAATTTTGTCAAATGCTTTTTCTGCATCTATTGAGATAATCATATGGTTTTTATCCTTTCTTTTTGGTAATGTGATATATCACATTGATTTGTGGATATTGAAACATCTTCATATCCCTGGGATAAATCCCACTTAATTGGACCTAAATAGACATTTTTCTTAGAAAACATAGATGGCCAACAGACACAAGAAAATATGTCAACAGCACTAATCACCAGGAAAATGTAAATCAAAACCATATGATATATTACCTTATACCAGTTGGAATGGCTAGAATAAAAAAGACAAGAAATAACAAGTGTTGGTATAGAGGAAAAGTAATCCTCACACACTGTTGGTGGGAATGTAAATTGGTGCAACAACTGTAGAAAACAGTATGGAGGTCCCTCAAAAATTTAAAAATAGAAGTACCACATGATCCAATATTTCCACTACTGGGTTTTTACCCAAAGAAAATGAAAACACTAATTTGAAAAGATGTATGCATCCCTATGTTTATTGCAGCATTATTTACAGTAGCCAAGTTATGGAAACAACATAAATGTCCATGGATAGATGAATGGATGAAGATATATATATAATGGAATATTAATCAGCCATAAAAAAGAATGAGATCTCGGATTTGCAAACAACATGGATGGACCTGGAGGGTTCTATGCTAAGTGAAATAAGTCTGATAGAGAACAAATACCTTATGATTTCACTTATATGTAGAATCTAAGAAACAAAACAAACAAACAGAAACAGATCCATAAATACAGAAAAATAACTGACAGTTGCCAGAGGAGAGGGTGGTGGTGGATGGGCAAAATAGGTGAAGGGGAGTGGGAGGTACAGGCTTCCAGTTATGAAATGAATTAAGTCACAAGAATGAAAAGTTATAGCATAGGGAATATAGCTAATGGTATTGTAATAATGTTTTATGATGACAGATGGTATCTACACTTGTGGTGAACATAGCATATAGAGTTGTTGAATCACTATGTTGTACACCTGAAACTAATGTAACATTGCGTGTCAACTATACATCAATAAAAATTTGTTGTATTTTTATATATTAGCAACAGTCAAAATTGCAATGGAAAAAAATGCCATTAACGGTAGCTTCAAAATATGTTGAATACTTATGGAATAATTTGAGAAAAGATGCTGTAAAACTAAGAAAAATCAAAGGAGACCTAAGTAAGTAAAGAGATATATTGTTTTCATGAATCAGAAGGAAGATTTGATATTATTAAAATGTTAGTTATTCACAATTTTATCTACGGATTTAACTCAACCCCAATTAAAATGATGGTATGCTTTTTTTTGAAATTGAAAAGATAGTTCTCAAATTTACATGGAAATATAAAGAACTTAAATTAGCCAAAACAAATTAAAAAAAGAACAAATTTGGAGGATTTTTTAAGCTGATTTTCAAGTCTTAATATAATACTACAGTAATCATGACAGTATAGTATTGGCATAAAGATAAACAACTAGATTGATTTTTGTCAGCATCCGTGAAACTGTGACAGGCCAACTTGTCAGCTTACAAGTAGGTAAAATCTCAGACCCTTCACAGTTCTTGACACAAGAGCCTTCAAAGTTATTTGTGATGATATATTTCTTAAACTGGTTGTGAGTACATGGATCTTCATTTAATGTTTATTCTCTATATTTTACATACACATTATAAGTTATTTTTATATGATACATTTAATAATAAAAACAAAAGAATACTAAACTGATTTGGAAAAATTCAGTAAATCCATGTCACAAAAAAATGCGGCTGTCAAGCCAAATGGGTTTACGACATCTATAAGTAATTGGGAATAAGATCATACAATATAGGATTCTTCAGTCAGTATGCTTTACAAGTGCCTATAGGCTCTTACTCCGTGTCAAAAGAACTGAAACTAGAAATCATTGATGACACTTATGGGTGAGTTTTATACAAGAAAAATTATAATGTAGGCCTTGGTCCTACATCAAAATATTGGGAAAGGAATGCACATTTATGTTTTAAGTTAAAATATTTAAGGCATTTATGTATCCTTTCTTACTGTTTTCTGCTTTAAAGGAGATTTTTAAATTAGTCAGCCCTCTGTCTCTATGGCATTGGTAAGGGGGCTCACATCATATTTTAACTAATTAATGTAGCAAACAAGTTCTTGGGTAAATATTGCTTGGATGTTTGGCTTTTCATTTATGTAAAAGCTCAAGAGCTTAGGGAGAACTTCAAATCTCCATGGTACCCAGGGACTTATTTTCAGCTCAGAGTGCAACAGGAAACCTGACATTGCTTTTGGCTGAGATTGAGCCATTCAAGGGGACATGGTAAGTTTAGAGGTAATTACATATTTATAGATGAGATTTCAGGTGAAGATGCAGAACTTCAACAAAGAGACCTGATATCCTTGAAATATGGCTTTTATTTTCCCTTGACTATTCATGTCTTGAATCCTTCAAGTTGCTTCATATTTCCCTCTTTCCTGATAGGTGAATAGCAGGGAGACATATATAGTGAGAGAAGGAGAGAGAGTAAATAGAGAAAGGTAGAAAGATATTGGAAAAGAAAGAGGGGAAGCAAGGAAGATGGAAGAAAGGGACCAACCAGGAAAATAAATAGATTTAGCAGAACAGAGAGAAATAAGTAGAAGGAATTAAAAAACGGGAGTAGAAAGATTGTATGGTGATAATAGTGAATTCTAATTAAAAATTTTCTACTATTTATTATGCTCTTTCTATTTACTAGGCTCTTTGCCTTATCTCATTTAACTTGTACAACATTAAGAAGTAGTTCCTATAATTCCCATTTTATAAATTAGAAAACAGAGGCCCAAAGAAGTTAAGTAAATTGTCCCAAAGTGGTGGAGTCTGGATTTGAATCCAGGTCTGTTTGTCTCTAAAGCCAATATTTACCCCACTGTATCAGACTACCTCTGCATGACACTGAAACAACAGGTTAAAAGGCAAGAGTTTATGCTAAATAGGTTATCTGACATCATATAAACAGAACACATAGAAATAATCTAGCTTTTGTTTCTTTTGTTTCTCTTTATTACCTCTTCTCACGCTCTTCACAAAGGAGATTAAGCAGGCAGGCAGGCAGGGAGAAATATAAAACTCCAGCTTCACTTTTTACTATTGCTGGAGCTTTCAGGTCAAGCTAACAGCTTACTTCCCTCTGATCTCACAAAGGGCTTAATGCCCAGTTCATTCATAGAAACTCAGTCCAAACTAGCATTTCCTTTCAGGGGTTATGAACTCCTTTGAGATTCTGAAGAAAACTAAATATTCACTCTCTAGAAATATGCACATACATGCAAAATTTTGTGTAACAATTCAGGAGTTTCATAAGCCCCCTCAAATTCTGAGGTTTACATCCAAGATAAAGGTCTTAGGGTCTGGAACTGAAAAAATGGCCCTGAAATCTGAGACAGAGGATGAGCACCAAACCTAGCACCTTGGCTCTGCCAGAACTTGGATGAGTCATTTTCAAATGCAAGGTTGGATGTGATTATCTTCTCTTCAGTTTTATGGCATATCCCTACGAAAAGCTTGATGCATGAAGCTTAAGTTTAAAGACAGAGGATCATAGGGGAAGTTCTTTACCCAAGAACTTGTTTGCTACATTAATTAGTTAAAATATGATGCGAGCCCCCTTACCAATGCCATAGAGACAGAGGGCTGACTAATTTAAAAATCTCCTCATAGGGGAAGGGAAAAATGAAACAAGACAAAACCAGAGAGGGAGACAAACCATAAGAGACTCTTAATCTCAGGAAACAAACTGAGGGTTGCTGGAGTGGAGGGGGGTGGGAAGGATGGGATGGCTGGGTGTTGGACATTGGGGAGGGTAGGTACTATGGTGAGTGCTGTGAATTGTGTAAGACTGATGAATCACAGACCTATACCCTTGAAACAAATAATACATTATATGTTAATAAAAAATTAAAAAAAAAGAAAAAAATAAATTCCTACCTAGACTTGTACCTGATATGCACTAAGAAAGTTCCATTATAGCATTAAATTATTTGTGCACTTCAGTGCCCACTAGTGGTCAAGGAAAAATATTTTGCCTTTAGTACTGGATGTTAGAGATGGCTATCACTTCCTGGAATACAGCTCACTCTGAATTTCAGAATAGGGTCTTCTCTTTAGACATTGCTTACTTTCAATTTTGATTTTTCAAAACTCATGTAATTCCACTAAAATCTTGATGAGATCTTGTTGGGGTTCATGGTGAAATAATGGCATATAAGAAAGAATGCTGGACAGAGTCAAGACCTGCCTCGTACTTGTTATGTTACTGCTACTGAAGGTAGAGCACATT
Organism: Mirounga leonina; assembly: GCF_011800145.1. Classification (NCBI taxonomy): domain Eukaryota; kingdom Metazoa; phylum Chordata; class Mammalia; order Carnivora; family Phocidae; genus Mirounga; species Mirounga leonina. The sequence continues at coordinate 5,006,959 of NW_023270175.1, forward strand.
CCCCTTGTGTCCTCAGTATTTTCATTTGTAACGTGAGGGGATCATACTATTATCAGTGCTTTTCAAACCTCTTTAAATTTTTTTAGTAGTGGGGCGCCTGGGTGGCTCAGTTGTTAGGCGTCTGCCTTCGGCTCAGGTCATGATCCCAGGGTCCTGGGATCGAGCCCCACATCAGGCTCCCTGCTCTGTGGGAAGCCTGCTTCTCCCTCTCCCACTCCCCCTGCTTGTGTTCTCTCTCTCACTGTGTCTTTCTCTGTCAAATAAATAAATAAAATCTTTAAAAAAATTTTTTTTAGTAGTGAACATATGTGTTCAGTGGACATCTTATATAAACAAATAGAAGTAGAGCTGCTGTGATCACAAAGTGATGATAGTGATGGCAAAGAGTCAGATTCCCTCCCCCTTCTCATTCCCTCTCCATACCACCAACACATCCATGAACCAATTCCATATAGTTTGAAAATAGTTGATCTAGAGAGCAATAGCATTTAATGGTCAAGAGCATGTGCTTTGGAGTCAAGCATATATGGGTTCTGTTCCTGGCTTCACCACTTAATAGCTCTATGCTTTTAACTCTATGCTCTATGCTCTTAACTACTTAATCCCTCTATGCCTCAGTTTTCCACATCTGACAATTGAGGGTGATAAATAGCTCTCATTCCATAAGATGGTTGTGAAGATTTAGGGACTTAATACATGTAAAGTGATTATCCTGTGCCTGGTACATAGTAAGTGCTCAATAAATGTTTGCTGTTATTAGTATTGATCTGTATCATTTTAAACAAAGTCTTGGCTCATGAAAAATCAGGTCAGCTAGCTTTCCCCTTGTGCTTTCTTGCTCAAGAACTTCTTCCTTCCCATGCTATGCTACAACTAGAATAACTAGCATAGTAAGCAGGACCTCCCAATCTCTCTAACATTTTAGCTACACTACAATAAGTACAGTAAATGGATGTAGTAAATAATTAGTCACATAGCACATTTTTTTGAGCTATACCTGTGATTTTCCATTTTTATCTTTTTGGTCATGGGGTACTTTTATTTTTTAAAATGAAATATTACTCAGGGTGCCTGGGTAGCTCAGTTGGTTAAATGTCCCACTCTTGGGCACCTGGGTGGCTCAGATGGTTAAGCCTCTGCCTTCGGCTCAGGTCATGATCTCAGGGTCCTGGGATTGAGTCCCGCATCGGGTTCCCTGCTCAGTGCAGAGCCTGCTTCTCCCTCTCCCTCTGCCACTCCCTCTGCTTGTGCTCTTCTGTCTATCTCTCTGTCAAATAAATAAAATCTTAAAAAAAAAAAAAGTCCCACTCTCGATTTCGGCTCAGGTCATGATCTCAGGGTTGTGAGATCGAGCCCCACATTGGGCTCCATGCTGGGTGTGGAGCCTACTTAAGATTCTCTCTTCCTCTCCCTCTGCCCCTCACCCCTCTCAAAAGTAAAAAAAAAAGAAAAAATAAAATATTACTCTGAAATTCAGTATGTAAAGCAGATAAGAGTAGAGCTGCTCTAATTGAGTCAGGATGGAAGAGAAAGAATTAACTCTTATGTCTTCTCAACTCCTGCAACACCACCCTCTTCATACACTCTGGAGAACTCAGAAGTACTCCAGTGCTCTGTGGAACAATGTTCGAAAACCTTTGGACCTCTAAGACCCTTCTCTATCTTAGGTTCTGTGGAACTAATTCATTTCAGACTTGGGCATGCAATTTGAGATTTTCCATACTTCCATCATTTCAAAGCAAATACAGATCCTAGAAAAGGATAATTTACCCCTAGAGATCACTCTTAACACTCATCTGATGAGAAACTTAGCCTCCATGTCCTACTACTGTGATCCATTTTGAGTCTATCTGCTCAGAATTCCCATAGTACATTAAAAAAATAACCAAAACAGCTTTATGGAGGTACAATTGGCATACATAAACTCTATATATTTAAAGTGTATAATTTAATCTTTTCACATATGTCTACATCCATGAAACCATTATTACCATAAAGATAGTGAACATATCCCTTATCTCCCAAAGTTGTAACAGGCCTTTTTGGAATGCCCTCTCAGCCCCAGAAAACTGCTTTTGGTCACAGTATAATAGTTTACATTTCTCAGATTTTTATATAAATGGAATCATACAGTACATATCCTTTTTTCTTTTTTTTTTGGTCTGGCTTTTTTAACTCAATGTAATTATTTTGAGATATATCTAAATGTTGTATATCAACAATTTATTCCTTTTTATTTATAAGCAGTATTCCATTGTATGGATATACCAGTTTGTTTATCCATTCACATATGGGTGGACAGTTGAGTTTTTTCTGGTGTTTAGACCATCTACATTTAATGTAAGTGTTGATATGGCTAGCTTTAATCCTCTCCTCCTGTTATTTATTTCTCTTTTGTCATATGTGTTCTTTGTTCCCTTTCCTGTCTTTTTGTTTTTTGCTTTATTTTGGATTAACTGACATTTTAAATTCCATTTAATCTCCTTTATTGTTTTATTAACGTTAAGTCTTTGTTTTGTAATTTTATTAGTATTTGGGGGTTGGTTATAATATACATCTTTAACTAATCATAATCTATTTTCAGGTGATATTATACTACTTACCATATAGTATAGGAGCCTTACAACAGTAAAATTCCATTTCTTTCCTCTAAGCCTTTGTGCTACAGTTGTCATGGATTTTGCTTTTATTCATGCAACAAATATCACAATAAATTGTTTTTATTTTTTTAAACAATTATCTCTTAAAATATTAAAATAATATGAGACAGTTCTCTTATATTTACTCATATGTGTACCATTTTTGGTGTTCTTTATTTCTTTTTGTAGATCTATGTGTCTATCTAGTATAATTTTTCTTCTGTCTGACAAACTTTCTTTAACACTACTTGAAGCATGGGTCTGCTGGTGATGAGTTGTGTCAGCTTTTTTTTGTGTCTGAAAACATCTTTAATCCCTCTTCATTTTTAAAGATTTTTTTTATTGTGGTAAAATATACATAATATAAAATTTACCATTTTAACCATTTTAAATTATTCAGTTCAGTGACATTGAGTACATTCACATTGTTGTACAACTATCACTAACATCCATATTCAGAACTTTTTCATCTTTCTCAACTGAAACTCTATACCCATCAAACACTAACTCTCCACTCCCCCGCTATCAGTCCCTGCCAACTACCCTTCTCCTTTCTGTCTCTATGAATTTGACTACTTTAAGTACCTCATATAAGTGAAATCACACAATATTTGTCTTTTGGTGAGTGGTTTATTTCACTTAGTATAAAGTCCTCAATGTTCAGCCATATTGTAGCATATGTCAATTACCTTCCTTTTCAAGGCTGAATAATATTCTACTTTATGTGTATATTACATTTTGTTTAACCATTCATCTTTTGATGGACATTAGTGTTCCCATCTTTTAACTATGGTAAATAATGTTGCTTTGAACATGGGTGTACAAATACTTGTTCAAGTCCCTGCTTTCACTTCTTTTGGGTACATACTCAAAAGTATAGGGGTGTGTCCTCTTTATTTTTAGAAGATATTTTCCCTTGACAGTTTTTTCTTTTGGTACTTTGAAGATAATACTGCACTGTCCTCTCACTTGCATTGTTTCCAGTGAAAAAATCTGTCATTCTTTTCTTTATTTCTCTACATAATGTGTCTTTTTTCTCTGACTACTTTTTTAAAAAAAATTTTATTGTTATGTTAATCACCACACATTACATCATTAGTTTTAGATGTAGTGTTCCATGATTCATTGTTTGTGCATAACACCCAGTGCTCCATGCAGAATGTGCCCTCTTTAATACCCATCACCAGGCTAACCCATCCTCCCACCCCCCTCCCCTCTAGAACCCTCAGTTTGTTTTTCAGAGTTCTCTGACTACTTTTAAGATTTTATCACTGGCTTTCCTGAAATTTGATTATGATGTAAATTGGTGTGGTTTTCTTCTTCTTCTTCTTCTTTTTTTTTTTTTTTGGTTTTTCTTGATCTTCTTGGATCTGTGTTTTTATATTTTCATCAGATGGGGAAAATTTTTGTCCATCATCTTCAAATATTTTTTCTTTCCTTCTCTTTCTTCTCTTCACTCTTTGTGTTTCGTTTTGGATACTATCTATTTTTGTGGATTTAGGTGTATTATCTAGTCCATTATTAATTATGTCTAGTAGCATTTTAAATATCACACATTGTAGTTTTCATCTCTACAAATTTGATTTAGGTCTTCTTTATATCTTCCATATCTTTAACTTTTAATGTGTAGAATACAGTTATAATAAATTTTAAGTATCCTTTTCTGCTTATAGTAATGTCTATGTCAGTAGTGGGCCAGTTTTGGTGGGTTGATTTTATTTTCACATTATGGGTCATCTTTTCCTGCCACTTTGCATGCCTAGTAATTTTCTATTTGATACCAGATATTGTGAGTCTTACTTTGTTGGGGTTGGATTTTTTTTTTTTTTTGTATTCCTATAAATATTCTTTGGTTTTGTTCTGGGGTATAGTGACGCCACTTGGAAAGAGAACAATATGTTCAGTTCTTACTTTTAGGTTTGCTAGGCAGAACTAGACTTATGTTCAGTCTGGAACTAATTATTTCCTATTATTGAAGATAGATCCTTCTGTCAGTCAAAGATCAGGGCCTGGACAATTGCCTGGACTAGCCATACCCAAGGTGGGGTTCTGAGGACACTAAACAATGGCTTTGGTCTATGACAATGAATGAGTTGTCCTTGTTCTAATAAGTTCAGCTAGACCATGGGGTAGGAGACTAAAAAGCTAAGTGGAGTTTGAAAGTCCTGTGATATGAATGTGTTTCTGTATGTGTATGTATATAATTGGTGCAAGCACAGTATATGTTGTTTTAAGCTGAATAGTAGACTACTTCATCTCCCATTTATGGTTTATGTTAGCATACATTCAGGCATAGTCTGGAAATAGAGAAGAATGTTTTAGATGCCATTACCATCACTGAATATTTATGGATTATGACTAGAGATGTATGGTGTTGGGCTGCTATAGGATAAGTCAGTCAGAAAGCTGTGACCTCTCCATTACTTTACATGACAAGATAGGTATTCTAAGACATCCTAAAATTACTCTGAGATGAACTTAGGAAATTTGATCATACAGTTAAAATAAGTAGGTCCCAAACAAGAATTAAATTGAAAATATAGAATAAACTGCAGTCAGCTTCCACATGTCCACTTTATGGGTCTTGTTTTTGGCATTATTGTTGTTATTCTGTAATTCTGGGCATGTGGATTCAGCACTAAAGAAGCCATTGAATCCTGTCAGTTATTTTCTTCCCAGTTAGCATATAGCCACCAGAATGATGTCAGTAGGTATGTTTATTTGCAAGGTCATATGATTAAATCTACAAGGGACACATTTCATCTGCCATCTAGACCACTGACATTAGGATTTAATCAGAATTCTTTCTGATCAGCCCATTGATAAAATCAAGTTCATATAGAACAGCATTTCTTAAAGTTTGGTAAGAAGACATCAAAAACTAATGATGTATTGTATGGTGACTAACATAACATAATAAAATTTAAAAAATTAAAAAAAAAAGAAGACCACTTACTACAGAATCACCTAAAAAGTTTACTGAAAATGTAAATTTATAGGTCTCACTCCAGACCTATTAAATCAGAATCTCTGATCCTGGGTGGCTCAGTCGGTTGAGTGTCCAACTCTTGATTTCGGCCCAGGGTCATGATCTCAGGCTTCCGGGATCAGCCCTGTGTTGGGCTCCCTACTCAGCGAGGAGTCTCCTTGTCTCCCTCTCTCTCTGCCCATCCCCCTGCTCTCTCTCTCTCTCAAATAAATATTTAAAAAATAAATAAAAAATAAATCAGAACCTCTGGATGTGGGGCCCAGGAATCTGTATTTTTAATAAGCTGCCCACAGGTTTCAGTAGCACAATAGTTTTTTAAAAGCACTTCTATAGAACTAATATTTTTTAAAGGAAAAAGTCTTCTAAGTATGAACTGGTACCCTTGTTGTTAATTCCTAAATATTTCCAGATATCTTCTAAACTTGGATTTAGGGGCACCTGAGTGGCTCAGATGTTTAAGCGTCTGCCTTCGGCTCTGGTCATGATCCCAGGGTCCTGGGATCGAGCCCCGCATCGGGCTCTCTGCTCAGCGGGGAGCCTGCTTCTCCCTCTGCCTCTGCCTGCCGCTCCCCCTTCTTGTGCTCTCTCGCTCTGTCAAATAAATAAATAAAATAAAAAATTAAAAAAAACCTTGGATTTAATCTTATATTTACATTTTGGTTCAGAGCTCACTCTTAACTCACTAACATTTTCTCCTGAAGTGGGAGCCCTGCAAAAACCCAGCTCCAGCTGTAGTGCTTCAGTCCAGTTTGTAATCAAAGTACCTCTAGTTGCTCCTTGCAGTTCCAGCCGTTTAACTCTATTACAGTTAGATATATTCACTTTGTTTAATCTGTTATTGCTGGTTAAAGCAGTGATTCTCCTGCTTAGGGGTGCTTTATCACCTGGAGGGTTTGTTAAACCACAGATCACTGGGCCCTGTCCCCAGAGTTTCTGATTCAGTAGATCTGAGTTTAGACCCCATGATTTGCATTTCTAACATATTCCTGAGTTATCTGCTACTGCAGGTCTGGGGACCAACTTTGAGAACCAGAGTTAAAGAAACAGGGTGCCTTCTGAAGATTTGGATCAGCTAAAAATGGTTCTCAAACCTGACTGCAGATTGGAATCACTGGAGAATCTTAAACAGCACACTAGTGCCTGGGACTTGCTCCAGATTAATTAAATCAGAATCACTGGGAGTGAATCCTAGGCATGAGTGGCTTTTAATATTCAAAGGTGATTCTAATGTGAATTCAATGTTGCAACCTACTGTGCTATAAACACCAGGCCAAATTTCCTCCTATTCCTTCACTTCTCCAAGTAGCTGAATAATGACTGGAGATGTTGAAAAACCCTTGTACTTATCACTTCCTCCATTGGACAGATTCCCTAATTGTACATTGTGCATCGTTGCCTAGGGACAATCCTACTTTTTAATCTCAACTTTGACCTGTTTTCAAGGATCCTGATGCTGGCTTGGAGTGACCCTGTGCATCAGCATGATCTTCCCCTCCTTCCCTGTGTCTATAGTTTTACAAGTCAATTTCTTTCTGTTGCAATAAGCTATTCATCATCAGAGCTATTATCCAGAAGGGTTCTGTGCAGGAGCTCTTCTCCTATACAATGTTTGCAACAGGTGATGTTTTTAATCTCTTTATTTATAGCATCCTCCATAACTGGAATGTGCCAAGCAAGTGACACTAGTTGGAATATCTTAATTATTATACATTCATCATGAGTATAGTTAGGAATAGTACTTTTTTTTTTAAGAGTTTATTTATTTGGCAGAGAGAGACACAGCGAGAGAGGGAACACAAGCAGGGGGAGAGGGAGAGGGAGAAGCAGGCTTCCCGCCGAGCAGGGAGCCCGATGTGAGGCTCAATCCCAGGACCCTGGGATCATGACCTGAGCCGAAGGCAGACGCTTAATGGCTGAGCCACCCAGGCGCCCCAGAAATAGTACTTTTGATCATGATGGATCCTTTCTCATTAAAATCCTTTGTAGACTGGAGGAATCACAGTTTTGCCACACAAAAAAAATACTCTCTGAGAGCTATATTGGTGCTTAATTCATCTGTCAGAGTCGAGATGAGGTGGAAAGTAGTTTCTTCCCAAACTCCCTATGGTCTTACCTAGAATGTGGACTCCATTTGGGAAGGGGGCTTCACAGAGATAGTCAGGGAACACTGGGACCCAGTGAAGTCAAGTCTCTAGTCAGGTTTCTATTTTCACCCATGTGCTCAAAAATTATTTGCTGAAGGTCTACTGTGCCAGGCACTGTTCTAAGTGCTGGGGATAGAGCAATAGAGAAGGTAAAGATCCTTCCTCATGGCATTGACATTCCATTGGCCAGTGTGTGTGTGGAAGACATTTAAAAATGTAAACAAGTAAAAATATATATACAGGTACATAAGATTTCAAATAGTGGTAAGTACTATGAAGGAAAGAAGCGGGATAGTGAGAAAGAGTGCATTGGGAGTGAGGGCAAGGCTATGCTGCTTTACTTAAGGATGTCCAATGAAAAGTCATTGCAGAAGCACATTATCTGGATAATGATTTTAAAATGATCACTCTGGCTACTATACAGAGAATGGTCTATAAGATGGCAAGAGTGAATACAGGGTGATTAGATTGGAGGTGGCTTAGCCTAAGATTTTAGCAATGCAGGAATGAGAAATGGGTAAATTTGTGACTATCATGAATATCATGAATTTTACAGGCATAGCCAATGTGACTTGCTGATGGACTGCCTATGGATGGGAGGAAAAGAGAAAAGGTGCCTGGGTTTTTGGTTTGAACGACTGGGATGATGTTGGGGGTATTTACTGAAGTGGGGAACAGTGAGAGGAAGAGCAAATTTGGACTCAAGAATTCTATTTTAGTCATATTTACTTTGAGATGTCTATATTGAAATGATTGGTTGGTATCGGTTGGTATGAATCTGGAGTTCAGGAGAGAGAAGTCTGAGCTGGAGATATACATTTTTGAGTCTTCAACATATAGAGGGAATTTAAAGCCATGAGCCTGAATAAGATGTCCCAGGGAATGAGTGTAGAAGAGAGGAGAGATCTGAAGCCTGAGCCCTGAGGTTAATGGTTGGGGGAAATGCAGATGTGGAGGAGATTAAGAAGGAATAGCCAGTGAGGTAGGAGGACAAACTCAGTGAGTGCCTTTCCCAGAAACCCAAATGTAAAAAGTAAATCCAGGAGAAAGAAATGATCAACTGTGTCAAGTCATGCTGACCAGTGCTGCTGAGAGGCCTGTCCTGAGCCAATATGATATAGAGAATAGAATGCTGATTTGCAAAGCAGGAAACTTGAGTTTTAAATAATTAGCTGGAACTAATTGCATCATCATCATCATCATCATCATCATCATCATCCTGGTAGTAATCATTTTTTTTTCCATATCTATTATGTTTCAGGCACTGGCCTAAGTGTTTGAATGCATTAGCTCAATGAATCCTCAAAACAATGATACGAGGAATACACTATTATAATTCCCATTTCACAGATGGGGAACTGAAGCTCATAGAGGTAAAATCATTTGCTCCACGTCACAGTGTCATCTGGGGCAAATTGTTTCCCTCCTTTGAGCCTTAGTTTCCCTTATCTGTAAAATGAGAATGGATTAGTTTATTTTTTTCTCCAAATTTTTATTTAAATTCCAGTCATTTTACTCAGTTTTTTTCAGCAATAGGACCCTCATCTAAAACAAAAGTAGATACAGAAACCCAATATAAAAAAATCACAGAGTTGCACTATTTCAAACTTTAGTATAAGGTCAGTAATCTCATATTCTGTGCTTCTACTCACCCCCCCCCAACTCTCTGCCCTGTGTTTCCCAAACCACTCAACTGGATGGATTCTGTGTCCTTTGGCTTTTAAAATTCTAGAATTTAGATTTTCATCTGCCCTCCTTGTGACCAAGGGCTGGTATTACAGGGTTGTTGGTCAGTGTTAGGAAATTCTTCTGTGCCTCTGGGCCACATACCACAGAGTCATCAATACATGTGGGGTGAAGTCAGGACCACTTGCTCTTCAATGAACTGACCATAATGTAAGCTCCTCACTGCCCCCATTTGAGGTAAACATCTAGATGAATATGGCTCAACATCATAACTTGAAAAAATTGGGTGTTCAAAAAATGGTTAATTTAAAAAGAATTGTTTGAGTGGTTCTTTGACATTTCTTTAGGAAAATTTTCCTTATATCCTCTAGAAAAAGTCAGACTTTTCCCTCTCTACGTACTCCCTGGATCCTCTTTCTACCCCCACTATAGTCTTTGCCACATTGGGAAGTCATTTATCATTTGATTATGTCTGTCTCCTCTACTAGATGGAATCACATTCACCTTGGCACCTTGCACACAGCCCGACGACTATGCTCATCCAACATATATTGAATAACAGACTTTCATTTTTGGGAAAGGGTGGCTGTAAGAAGGGGAGGAAAATCATTTGGAAGACCTCAAGGGAGCCTGGTGCCTTCCTTTCATTTGGTGTTCATTGGAACATTTTGTTTCTGGGAACTCGCACTGTATAGTCATATAGACTTGGAATTCCTTAGTGCTTATTAGCATATCATAAACAAGAAGGAGTACATGTATGCTACTTCTCCCAACGTGATCGGACTGCTATCTAACACTTAAAGTGTGAAATTCTGGTTTTGGTCTTCCAGCTCCAGCTCTGCTAATGGAAATGAAATGTAGTGAGGGACAGGGGCGCGTGGGTGGCTCAGTCGTTAAGCATCTGCCTTTGGCTCAGGTCGTGATCCCAGGATCCTGGGATGGAGCCCTGCATCAGGCTCTCTGCTCCGCCGGGAAGCCTGCTTCTCCCTCTCCCACTCTCCCTGCTTGTGTTCCCTCTCTCGCTGTCCCTTTCTCTGTCAAACTAAAAAAAAAAAAAAAAAAAAAAAAGAAAAGAAATATAGTGAAGGACGTACAGGCAAATACAGTCAATAGCCTGCAAGGTTGACATTTGTGCTGCAGGGGGTGGGGCAGGGCAGCAAATAATTCGTGTCAGTGCAAAGGCCTTCTGTAGCTAAGAATGGAAAATATTCACTGCAGTTGCTAAGTAATGCCAAGTCTGAAGATTTTGACCTATTGTTCAGTATGAAAATCTTGGATAAGGTTACATGTCCTCCCTTCAACTACAGTAGTACGGTAGAACAGAAAGAACAGAGTCTCTGTGTGCTACTGACTTGGGTTTGAAACCCGGTTCTGTATATTTTTAGTCATGTTACTTTCAGCAAGTCACTCAATTTCTCTTAGTTTCTTTTCTATAAGATAAGGACAATGGAGTGCCAGTGTGGCTCAGTCAGTTAAGTGTCTGACTCTTGGTTTCAGCTCAGGTCATGATCTCAGGGTCATGAGATTGAGCCCTGCATGGGGCTCCACACTCACTGGAGAGTCTGCTTGAGATTCTCTCCCTTTCTCAGTCCTTCTGCCCCTCCTCCTGCTCTCTCTCTCTTTCTCTCAAATAAATAAATAAATAAATAAATAAATAAATAAATAAATAAATAAATAAATAAAATCTTATAAAAATAATGATGTATACTTTGATAAGTTTGTGTGAGGAGTTCAGATGGTTATATAAAGGGTCTGGCACATAGTAAATTCCCAATTTAGAGTAGCTTAAAAAATCAGACTAGTTTTACCTGTGTCAGAAGTAGTCCCTGCATCTTATCCTATTAATGTGTCTTAATCTGTTAAGCAGCCCAGGTAGGGAGTGGGGGAGGATGACGCCTCTAAGGCAGGTAGGGAAAGCAGTCTCCCTGCCCTTAAGTATCTCAGTATAACCTTCATCTATCTGCAAATGGAGACATATGTATTTTCATTGTTTAAGCCATTCAGTTATTCTTTTCTCCTGGAAAGAAAAAAGCCTCAGCTGATGATTACATTAGCAGTTTATCCTATAAGATTAATCTCGTTCACTCATTCACTCACTTATTAATTCCTTCAACAGATATTTAATAAATGCCTGCTATGAGTGAGACCCTTTTATAGGTACTAGGGATATAAGACAGACACAAATCCTCACTTTTTTAGAGCTTACAATATTTTTGAGGGAGATGGACAGTAAAAAGGTAAGTAAAATATGCCACTGTATGTTAGACAGTGCTAAGTACCAGGAAGAAAAATAACGAAGGAAAAGGTGATAGAAATTATTGAAAGTATGCTAAGTGAGAGTTTCAGTTTGGAATGGAGAGACCAGTGAAGGGATCACTGAAAAGGTGACATTTGAGTAGAGGGCCGAAGAAATGCAAATAATATGGATAGGAGCATTCTAGGCAGAGTGTACAGGACAAGTTCAAAGAACCTCAACCAGGGGAGTGGATAATGCATATACAGAGTAGCAAAGGGGCCAGTGTGGCAGGAGTTGAGTGAACAAGAACAGCAGTAAAAAATGAGGCCAGAGAGGGGTACCTGGATACCTCAGTTGGTTGAGTGTCCCAACTTTTGGTTTCGGCTCAGGTCATGATCTCAGGTCATGATCTCAGGGTTGTGAGACTGAGCCCCATGTTGAGCTCCACCCTCAGTGGGGGAGTCTCCTTGGGATTCTCTCTCTCGCTCTCCCTCTGCCCCTCCCTTGGCTCATGTGCTTACTCATGCTCTCTCTCTTAAATAGATAGATAAAGAAAGAAAGAAAGAAGAGATCAGAGAGGTAACTGGGGAGTTGGAAGGTAGATGGTGAGAACCTTGTAGGTAATAGTTAAGTACTACCTTGCCTCTTACTCAGTATGAGATAGGGAGCCATGGAGAATTTAGAAGGCTCTCTCTGGTTACTTTGTGAAGATTAGACTTTGGCGGGGGCAAAATGTAGGGGCAGAACATCACTTTTGGAGGTTATTGCCTGTTTTACCCACAGTCATCAGCAAAGAAGGTGGTAGAAAGAAAAAAGTTATTTTGAGAGGACACTGGCCTGTCAGTCAGCCTGATGAAACAATCATTTGAGAATGTAGATGGGGAGCATAAAGGAGGGTAGCAATGTATTCAAGCACCAACTGATTTAACAATTTTGCTGTTATCTGGTTTTTCCTGGTAGTAGGTGGGGGGGGGGTGTGTGTCTCACTAACCTCAAGATGTTGCCTCAGCTCAGCTGTCATGGTCACTGTCACAACAGCCTCATCTTGGGTCTCACTCTGGCTCTGGAAAAAGGCACAAACATATGGTGAAATGCCAAACTGCCAATGCTTCTTCCCTACTGGGTCTCTTTTGCATCATTGTTTCCCCCTCCGATTTAATCTCAGGCTTTTGCCATGCACTCATCACCAAGTTCTTTAGCAAAAACAACTGGGTGTTTGAGAGGTCTGGGAAGTTTGTGACATATATCATTTCTTCTTTGGATGGGGAGACTGTGGGTTATAAGCTCCCCAAGGCTCAAGCGTTTATTATTGTCAGTTTTCTTAAATTACATTTACTTTGAATATCTAGAAATACGAGCATGGGGCTATTTCTAAGTTTCCGGTCAACTGAGAAGTGGTCTAGGTACTAATGGCAGGATGTGACATCCTGCCTATTGCTAATTGCACCCAGAGGCAGAGAACATATTTGGCAAATTCAGTAAATAGGTAAATAGGCTCCAAGAAGGATGAAAGAGTGCTATGTTCTCAGCCATCGGGTGGTCGTAATGAGGGCAAAGCTAAGGTTATGTCTGTGCAGGCAGAATAATATGATTGTGGCAGAGCTAATCTGTTGATTTCCACTGCCTTAATGATCCACTGCTTGCCTTCCAGGGCAGTGCTGAGTACAAAAATGGCTGACATGAACCAGGCTGTACCATATACACACTACCCATGAGGCTAGGTTCATCATCTGCCTCCTGCTTTTCTAATACAATGTTGCTAATATACTTAGCCCTTTTTAGATTATTTTCACTCATATCTTATTTCATCATTATGGGATGAGCAGGGCAGGGATTATGATGTCTATTTTCTGATGAGAGAATTGAGATCCAGAAGAGCGGAAGGGTCTTGTGCATAAACAAAGAGTAGACCCATACCTTGGATCTAGTCTTCATTGCTCCTTCCTAAACATGAATCATGGTGCCCATCACAGAATTATTAAACAGACTTTATTAAGTGCCTGTTTACAGTAGGCATGAAGCAAAAAGTATATAGATTTGTTTTCTCTAAATCTTTGTTTTCTATATGCAAAGGATAAACATATGACAAATAAGAGCACAGGGATAAAACAAATATCAAATTTGGGTTGTAGTTATGGGCACTGTAAGGTAGAAAGAGGGTGAATTTGTAGATACAGTCTGAATGACAACTAGGGTGATGAACCATCCTGGTTTACCTGAGACTGGGAGGGTTCTTGGGACACAGAACTTTCAGTGCTAAAACCAGGAAAGACATAGGCAAACCAGGACAAATTTGTCACCCTAGACAACAAAGCTTCCCTAAGTGAAAAATACGGAGACAGAAGGATGTCATAGAAGGAGCACTGAACTTAGAATTAAAAATCTAGATTAAAATCTTGACTCTGGGAGTGCCTGGGTGGCTCATTTAGTTAAGCGTCTGCATTCAGCTCAGGTCGTGATCCCAAGGTCCTGAGATCAAGCTCCGGGTTAGGCTCCCTGCTCAGCGGGGAGTTTGCCTCTTCTTCTGCCCCTCCCTCCCTACACCCCCTCCCCTGCTCATGCTCTCTCTCATGCTCTCTGTCGTGCTCTCTCTCTCAAATAAATACATAAAATCTTTAAAATCCTGACTCTGTCATCTACCAGCCATGTAACCCGGGGAATTTCCTTGCTCCTTCCTAGGTCATAGCTGATTCATGTGGAAAATGGTGATATCATTAGTACCCATCACACAGAGTAGTGATCATTAAATGAAATAATTCATATAGGTAAAAGTGCTCAACTCTGGATAGCTATGCAAATGTAGGGTTTTATTTGATTGTGGCTCCAGAGGAAACAATGAGAGAATTTTATGCTTGTTCTCATGCATCTGCTCTATCTATGAAAATAAAGTTTCAATGAGCTTTGAGAGATTTGAAGTCAAGACAGTCAGCAAAATTGTCAAATTTAAGACAAGTTTGTGACTGGACTACATGTCATCTTCTTTCATAGATCTGGAGAATAAAACATTAGCAATTATAGGTGGTACTTGTGTTTTCTTTACCAAACCAGATATGAGAAAGCATCCTTCTCCCACTTCCTCCTATTTGACCAGTTTTTTCAAAATTTGTAGCCAGACTCCACATAAATGGGTCAAAAATGCAAAGTAAAATATTCAGTATGTTAATTGGAGGCTTACTTTCCTATACGTCCCTACTTCAACCCCAAATCTTTAAACAGTGGTTTTGAGGGAGTTATCCATTTTTTAAAAAAAAAAAAACTGCCTCCCCTTCATTGGCATTGGGACAGTGTAGCTAAGAAGAAGGAGGATTTAACTTCTCTAAAGTTCTCTTTATTTGTTCATTTACTCATTCAACTTATATTTATTGTGAGTCCCTCATGTCCCCATCCGTGACTTGGGCACTAGTGATACAAGTTGTGAACAAAGCAGACCAGGTCCCTGACCCCTCATCAGCTTTCATTCTAATGAGAAGAAGCAGATGTTGAACATCTTTTAAAAATAAATACAAGATAATTGCACATGTTGAATAGTGCTATGAAATAAAAGGGCAGGGAGCTTTGACAAAGAATAATGGGGGTTATAATTTAGATTGGAGTGTGTGGTAGTGAAGCTTATACTTCAAGTTCTCATCTGACTTTTGAATAGAAATGAAGTGCATGGTTAATACAGATACTTTTTCTTTTTCCCTAAATTGCCAATGAGAAACTCAGTTTGAGAGCTTTGATACTGAGTGCTCTGTTCATTGTTCATTCAACAAATATTTGAGTACTTATTATATGCTAGGCATTGCGTTAGGTGCTGGGAGAAAGTGTGGGAAACATGGTAGATAGAGTTCCTGCCTTTATGGAGCTTATAGCCTAGTGAGGGAAGAAGATAAATATACATTAGATGGTGAGACATGCTAAAAAGGAAAATAAAAGGGGGTAAAGGAGAAGGAGAAACCTGGGGTGGAAGTTACTCACTATTTGAAATAAGGTGGTTAGGAAAAGTCTTTCTGATAAGGTGATATTTGAGTACAGACCTGAAGCAAGCATGGGAGTCAGCTATGGGGTTTTCTGGTAGGAAATCCTTTCTAGATAGAGGGAACAACCAGTACACAAGATATGAGGTTAGAGTGTGCTTGTGTGTTCAAGGAACAATGAGGAGGCCCATATGCCAGGAGCGACGTGAGAGAGGAAAAGAATATGGCAGAAGATGAGGTCAGAAAAGTAGTGAGAGTGACTGGGGCAGGGGGGCATTCAGATTTGTAGTCCACTGCAAGGAGTTTGTTTTTTATTCATCTGAAAGAAATGCTGGTGATCCTTGAAAAAATTGCTATCTCTAAAACTTGGCAGGACAATTCTACTGTCCCCATGAAGCGAAGAATATGTGCACTGCCCAGGAAGCTAGAATGACGCTAGGCCAGCACTAATTAAGTTATCTGTGTTTTAGAAGTTGTCAGGATATAGCTTGGTAGCTTTTCTTGGAAACAGAAATTTCAATTTGGTACATGAAAAAGAATATAAAGACCATGAGATGGGAAGAATTCCAAGTATGGACAGTATCTTCGTGTATACATAAAGGAATCTTGGGGCCAGGTTCTTAGAACAGATGAGGTTCTTAAAATAGATTTATTAGTCAGGTAGTGATTTTCAAGTTGGAGTTTGATGGTTTGTCACTTCCAGAAGGAGCAGATAAAATGGAGAAGGCAGGTAATCTTGAAGAGGTTAAAGGATATGGCAGAAACCTAGGCAGAGATGCTTTTTTGATTCCAATAGATTGCTCCTGACTGAAACAAATTGCCCCCCACCACCTTCCCAAACATAGCCACTTTTCTTTTGCCTCTCTATCCCCTGCTTTAATATACTGAAATTCAAGAGGGAAGACATACAAACGTTCAGTAGTGGCAGCATCCACAACAGTGGTGTTTAACCTTTTTAGAGTAAAAGATTCCATTGAGAATCTGACAATAGTTATGAATTATTTTTTTCAAGTTGTATAGACATATGACTGTGAATTTTTGCCTATTGCCATAAGTTCATGGACCCCCTTAGGCCCATCCATGGATGCTCTAGAGGAACCTGGAATTCAGGTTAAATAACTGTACTAAGAGATCTACCAGGGCTTTTGCTTTAATAAAGGCGAATGTGGAACATGGAAGATTATGAGAAGAAACAATTGGACACCATTACTCTGATGGCATTAACTGAGGTTATTTTCCCACCTATCCATTTTCTCTGGACTCTGAAAAGCACTCTTTGTTTCCGCTCTTCTCAGTACTGACCATCTGGTTTACACAAGGGATTCCGAGGGACATCAGGCAAGGACTTCTGAGGACCCACCCCTGCTTTCTCACCCTCCCATGGGAAAGAGGTCTGGCCACATTGTCTGAAACAAAGTCCAGAAAAAGAGGAGTAGTTAGGGTACATCAAGAAAGCGAAATCTTTCATTTTTAATTTTTCCAAAAGAAAGGATGTTATTTACAACCAGGTTCAGGCATACAAGACAGTCCCTGGCTGGCTGTGAATGCTGATGTCAGTGCGTGGTCTCATAGAGATTTGTCCCATTGGGAATGTTTTTCTTTGTCTGGAAGCTTCCCTTTTTTGTGCATGATTTTTAAGCCTCTCAGCACATATTCAATGGAAAAAGCTCAGGGTTGAGCCAAATGCAATTATGAAGCACTTATAGAGTTGGAGACTGATAAGTGGTAATTATTTGGAGATGCTTGTTTTCCTTGCCTCTTCACCACTCTCTCCAGCTCCGCCTCACAACCTGATGTGGACTGACCGTTCAGTTTATCCTGGCTCATTACTAAAGTTTGCCTTTATCACTTCTGCATTAGGTAGAGAAATATCAGTAATGAAGCCATTTATGCTACTTCTCCAGCACTGAAGTTAATGAGAAGTATGATGATTTCATGTCAATGCTGAATATCGTTTCACGATTTCTTTTCATTAGTCACTGGGAAAGAAAGAAACAGATTTGATGGTGTTCAGTATGGTCTATATGTTCCCCTGGAAACAAAATGAGTTTAATTTATTTCTACAGTCTCACCTTTTGTCCCCCTCAGCAAGGCAGGTGTTCATGCTGCTTTAATCCACTCAAAGCATGACTAATCAAACCTATTTTGCAGCAATTCTGTTCCAAGCCCTGACCTCATAACTCCTCTGATCACAAAATCTCCATGTTAACATTCATGCAGGTTTACAAATGGAATGCTAGAGGGGAACAGAGGAGAAGGAGAGAGCAACTGTAGGTCAACACATATTTTAATGTGCTTATTGAGCATTTAACTAAATCCATAAAACAAACATTTGGGAGGAGGTGGTTCTTCCTACAGATTTCTAGACTTTTAAGGACCAATCAGAAATAAGGGAATAAGGTTATAGTATCTTGCCCAGGGCACTTTCTTCTTTTCTTAGAAAATATTTATTTATTTGAGAGAGAGCACGAGTGGGGAGAAGGGCAGAAGGAGAGAATCTCAAGCAGACTCCCCACAGAGCACAGAGCCCAATGTGGGGCTTGATCTCCTGAACCTGAGATCATGACCTGAGCTGAAACCAAGAGTCAGTCGCTTAGTCAACTGAGCCACCCAGGCACCCCTATTTTCTTCTTTATGTGAATCAAGAGTGCTATTTTCAGACTGGCCCGAAGAGGAACAAACTCATCCTAAATGGCCATAGTTGCTCCTAATACCTTCGCAGGCTACAGTACTATGGTCGTGAGGGCTATAAATGGGGCTGGGGTAGGGGTGGAGGTTTTTAATTTTTTTCTCAGTGCTCTGCAATTTGGAAAATGCTGAAGAAAAATCACTTCGTTCTTGGCTCCAAGTTTCAGTGGTTGATGACTAACATAAATTTGGAGTGGACTTTGAAAGGCATTTAGGAAACCCTTAATGAAAGTTTTTATAATTGGAAACTTGGAGAATAATTATTCTTCACTAGACTGTAACCTCCATAAGAATGGGATCTGTGTCTGTTAATGTTCATTGTAGTATCTCTAGGGCTTAGTACAGTGCCTGGTTCATGGTAGCTTTCTATTACATATTTGTTGAATGGATGAATGAATAACTTACCACCCTGGTAGCAACTTGACCTTGTATTCTCTCCTGCCCAGCCACACAGGCCTTTAGGAAAGAAAGCTATTGCTCTGCAGACTAACCCAGCTATGTAGCAGTCCTGTTAAAAAGGTTAGAAGTGGTCTCTACCCCCCTTCCATGTCCAGTAAATTTTCTGAAGTTTTTCCCCAACAGATTTATACTACTCTTATCTCCCCTAGAGAGTTAGACTCAAGAAAAATAAGACTTTGGGTCTTTATTGACATTTTCTTCGAGAAAGTTCACAGTCCTTTCAAACTGTCAAAGCAGACTCTTCTGTTAAAGCAAAGTTTCACTGGCTTTAAGGAAGGTATCTTAGAAAGTTGGAAGAACTTATGTCCCTAGAGGACCTTAAAGAGCCTGTGAAAAAGCTTACTGAACATTTACCCAGTCATTAACAAGTGTTCAATAGCTTTCAAACTATTCAGTTTACAGCCAGGTAAAACAATTGTTTATGTATCTGAAGTCTAGACCATAGAAAAGGTCAGATAAACAGATTTCTTCGGCATTTTCTACCCACTGCTTTGATGAGAAAGAATAAGCAAACTGACATAAGGAATTGATTTTTTAAAAAGCAACATCCAAGGACTGGTTAGGACTTGGTACATATTCAACTCAAGTTTCTAAAACCAGTTATATCTCTAGTACTGGATAATGAGCAATCATAATCTCCATGGGAACATTAAAGCTATAAACAAGGTTCAATCACTGAAGAAAAAATGGTCATTCTCTGTAGAGTAGATTTTCTGTTTTTCATGTTATCATCTTGATTATTTGAAAAATGGCAATTTATGTAGAAAGTAAAAAGGGCTGATAACTTTTAGTTGCCCAGAGTGATCAATTAAGAAATATGCCATTTCCCAATCAAGCTGACTAAATGAAAGTTGATTGTTGAGATATTTTTGTAATGGTTTTTTATATTTTGATTTATTTAATAATCAAGTTTTTTTTCCTCTGAAATAATCTGTCTGTAAGCATTTTGATTATGGATTCAAGATTCAAGCAATCAGGCTTTCTGTAAGCTAATATAACAGAGAAATAAGTACAATTTCCCATACAAGTATTCATGTCCATAAAAATGAAACTCTAATGCTTGTGTTTGGCTATTTGAATATGAGATGACATAAATAGTCCTAAAGCATACATTTTATTTTATTTTATTATTATTTTTTTATTTGAGTATGGTTGACACACAATGTTACATTAGTTTCAGGTGTACAATATAGTGATTCAACTTCTCTGTATGTTATGCTATGCTTACCACAGGTGTAGCTACCATCTGTTACCCTAAAACAAACATTTTAAAATAAAAAATACAGAAACTAGGTACAATAGTTTCAAGATTTTTTTCTTTGACTTTCAAACAGTTTGAGTATAACGTGTTGTCAAAATTCTAGGTAAAGCAAAATGAAAATCACCAGATCCATAGAGTATTTAGCCAGAGTTTATTGTGCATATAAGAATAGTTCATAAACTAAGAGCTTTCAAATTCAAAGACTGATATGAAGCTAGGGATGTGATGGTACAAAATGGCTTATAAAGGGAAAAATGAGGAAGTTGCTTAATCTTTATTATGATTGGTTGTTACAATGGGAGTTTCCAGATTAAAAGTAAATACCTTATACCATTTTTAGGAAGATGACTTGAGTTTCTTTTATGATTATCAGAGGCATTTGCAAGAAGCAGCCCAAGTTAAGTTTTGCTTGTTTAGTAGAACAAGCTTAATTAAGTTTCACTTACATGACTTAAATGGTTTTGTTTGCTTGGTGAATTTTCAAGTCTGGTCTCCATTTTGTGTTTTAACGGTATTTAGGTATGAATCTTCTTGAGTTTATCCTACCTAGAATTTGTTAAGTTTCTTGTAGATTAAGATTTCTCATCAAATTAGCAGTTTTAGCCATTGTTTCTTCAAATAATTCCTTCTGCCCTCCTTTCTTTCTCCTCTTCTTCTAAAACTCCCATTAGGTATATTTTAGTATTCTTAATGGTGTCCACAGGTCTCTTAGGGTCTATTCATTTTTCTTTATTCTTTTCTATTTCTGTTCTTGTACTGGATAATCTCAGTTGACCTTTCTATAAGTTTACTGACTCTTTCTGCCTTCTCAGGTTGATGGTGAGCCCCTCATGAAAATCTCATTTCAATTATTGTACTTTCAAAATCCAGGCTTTCTATTTGGTTCTTTTTATAATTCCTATTTCTTTTTTTTCTCTTTTTTTATTATTATGTTATGTTAATCACCATACATCACATCATTAGTTTTTGATGTAGTGTTCCATGATTCATCATTTGCGTATAACACCCAGTGCTCCGTGCAGAACGTGCCCTCTTTAATACCCATCACCAGGCTAACACATCTTCCCACCCCCCTCCCCTCTAGAACCCTCAGTTTG
Source organism: Mirounga leonina (assembly GCF_011800145.1). Taxonomy (NCBI): domain Eukaryota; kingdom Metazoa; phylum Chordata; class Mammalia; order Carnivora; family Phocidae; genus Mirounga; species Mirounga leonina. Next base: position 5,028,117 of record NW_023270175.1, read on the forward strand.
TTTTTCAGTGTCCATCGTTTCTCATGGTTCATCTCCCCCTCCAATTTCCCCCCCTTCATTCTTCCCTTCCTGCT
>NW_023270175.1:5028290-5039953 GCF_011800145.1 Mirounga leonina
TCCTGATATCTTCTTCTTCTTCTTCTTCTTCTTCTTCTTCTTCTTCTTCTTCTTCTTCTTCTTCTTTAACATATAATGTATTATTTGTTTCAGAGGTACAGACTGTGATTCAACAGTCTTGCACACTTCACAGAGCTCACCATAGCAATACCCTCCCCAGTGTCTATCACCCAGCCATCCTATCCCTCCCACCCCCCACCACTCCAGCAACCCTGTTTGTTTCCTGAGATAGAGAATTCCTCATATCAGTGAGGTCATATGATACATGTCTTTCTCTGATTGACTTATTTTGTTCAGCATAACACCCTCCAGTTCCATCCATGTTGTTGCAAATGGCAAGATTTCATTCTTTTTGATGGCTGCATAATATTCCATTGTATATATATACCACTTCTTCTTTATCCATTCATCTGTTGATGGACATCTTGCCTCTTTCCACAGTTTGGCTATTGTGGACATTGATGCTACAAACATTGGGGTACACGTACCCCTTCAGATCCCTACATGTGTATCTTTGGGGTAAATACCCGGTAGTGCAATTGCTCGATTGTATGGTAGCTCTATTTTCAACTTTTTGAGGAACCTCCATACTGTTTTCCAGAGTGGCTGCACCAGCTTGCATTCCCACCAACAGTGTAGGAGGGTTCCCATTTCTCTGCATTGCTGCCAACATCTGTCGTTTCCTGACTTGTTAATTTTAGCCATTCTGACTGGTGTGAGGGGGTATCTCATTGAGGTTTTGATTTGTATTTCCCAGATGCCGAGCTATGTTGAGCACTTTTTCATGTGTCTGTTGGCTATTTGGATGTCTTCTTTGGAAAAATGTCTGTTCATGTCTTCTGCCCATTTCTTGATTGGATCATTTGTTCTTTGGGTGTTGAGTTTGATAAGTTCTTTATAGATTTTGGATACTAGCCCTTTATATGATCTGTCATTTGCAAATATCTTCTCCCATTCTGTCTGTTGTCTTTTGGTTTTGTTGACTGTTTCTTTTGCTGTGCAAAAGCTTTTTATCTTGATGAGGTCCCAATAGTTCATTTTTGCCCTTGCTTCCCTTGCCTTTGGCAATGTTTCTAGGAGAAGTTGTTGTGGCTGAGGTTGAAGAGGTTGCTGCCTGTGTTCTCCTTTAGGATTTTGATGGACTCCTATCTCACATTTAGGACTTTCAACCATTTGGAGTCTATTTTTGTGTGTGGTGTAAGGAAATGGTCCAGTTTCATTCTTCTGCATGTGGCTGTCCAATTTTCCCAACACCATTTGTTGAAGAGACTGTCTTTTTTCCATTGGACATTCTTTCCTGCTTTGTCGAAGATTAGTTGACCATAGAGTTGAGGGTCCATATCTGGCCTCTCTATTCTGTTCCATTGATCTATGTGTCTGTTTTTGTGCCAGTACCATACTGTCTTGATGATGACAGCTTTGTAATAGAGCTTGAAGTCCGGAATTGTGATGCCACCAGCTTTTCTTTTCTTTTTTTTTTAAGATTTTTTTATTTATTCATTTGAGACACAGAGATACAGAGAGAGAGAGAGAAAGAGAGAGAGCATGAGCAGGGAGAGAGGCAGAAGGAGAGGGAGAAAGCAGGCTCCCCACTGAGCAGGGAGCCCGATGTGGGGCTCGATCCCAGGATGCTGGGATCATGACCTGAGCTGAAGGCAGACGCTTAACCATCTGAGCCACCCAGGCACAACTTTGCTTTTCTTTTTCAACATTCCTCTGGCTATTTGGGGTCTTTTCTGGTTCCATACAAATTTTAGGATTATTTGTTCCATTTCTTTGAAAAAAGTTGATGGTATTTTGATGGGGATTGCATTGAATGTGTAGATTGCTCTAGGTAGCATTGACATCTTCACAATATTTGTTCTTCCAATCCATGAGCATGGAACATTTTTCTATTTCTTTGTGTCTTCCTCAATTTCTTTCATGAGTATTCTATGTTTTCTGAGTACAGATTTTTTTGCCTCTTTGGTTAGATTTATTCCTAGGTATCTTAAGGTTTTGGGTGCAATTGTAAATGGGATCAACTCCTTAATTTCTCTTTCTTCTGTCTTGTTGTTGGTGTATAGAAATGCTACTGATTTCTGTGCATTGATTTTCTATCCTGCCACTTTACTGAATTCCTGTATGTGTTCTCGCAGTTTTGGGGTGGAGTCTTTTGGGTTTTCCACATAAAGTATCATATCATCTGCAAAGAGTGAGAGTTTGACTTCTTCTTTGCCGATTTGGATGCCTTCTATTTCTTTTTGTTGTCTGATTGCTGTGGCTAGGACTTCTAATACTGTGTTGAATAGCAGTGGTGATAGTGGACATCCCTGCCGTGTTCCTGACCTTAGGGGGAAAGCTCTCAGTTTTTCCCCATTGAGAATGATGTTCGCTGTGGGTTTTTCATAGATGGCTTTTATGATATTGAGGTATGTACCCTCTATCCCTATACTCTGAAGAGTTTTGATCAAGAAAGGATGCTCTAGGGGTGCCTGGGTGGCTCAGTCATTAAGCGTTTGCCTTCGGCTCAGGTCATGGTCCCAGGGTCCTGGGATCGAGCCCCACATCGGGCTCCCTGCTCAGCGAATAGCCTGCTTCTCCCTCTGCCACTCCCCCTGCTTGTGTTCCCTCTCTTGCTGTGCCTCTCTCTGTCAAATAAATGAATAAAATCTTTCAAAAAAAAAAAGAAAAGAAAGGATGCTGTACTTTGTCAAATGCTTTTTCTGCATCTATTGAGAGGATCATATGGTTCTTGTTCTTTCTTTTATTAATGTATTGTATCACATTGATTGATTTGCAGATGTTGAACCAAACTTGCAGCCCAGGGATAAATCCCACTTGGTTGTGGTGAATAATCCTTTTAATGTACTGTTGGATCCTATTGGCAAGTATTTTGGTGAGAATTTTTGCATCCATGTTCATCAAGAATATTGGTCTGTAATTCTCCTTTTTGATGGGGTCTTTGTCTGGTTTTGGGATCAAGGTAATGGTGGCCTCATAAAACGAGTTTGGAAGTTTTCCTTCCATTTCTATTTTTTTGGAACAGTTTCAGAAGAATAGGTATTAATTCTTCTTGAAATGTTTGGTAGAATTCCCCTGGGAAGCCATCTGGCCCCGGGCTTTTGTTTGGTGGGAGATTTTTGATGACTGCTTCAATTTCCTTAGTGGTTATAGGTCTGTTCAGGTTTTCTATTTCTTCCTGGTTCAGTTTTGGTAGTTGATACATCTCTAGGAATGCATCCATTTCTTCCAGATTATCTAATTTGCTGGCATAGAGTTGCTCATCATATGTTCTTATAATTGTTTGTATTTCTTTGGTGTTGGTTGTGATCTCTCCTTTTTCATTCATGATTTTATTTATTTGCGTCATTTCTCTTTTCTTTTCGAGAAGTCTGGCCAGGGGTTTATCAATCTTGTTAATTCTTTCAAAGAACCAGCTACTAGTTTCGTTGATCTGTTCTACTGTTCTTTTGGTTTCTAGTTCATTGATTTCTGCTCTGATCTTTATTATTTCTCTTCTCCTGCTGGGTTTAGGCTTTATTTGCTGTTCTTTCTCCAGCTCCTTTAGATGTATGGTTAGGTTGTGTATTTGAGAACTTTCTTGTTTCTTGAGAAAGGCTTGTATTGCTATATACTTTCCTCTCAGGACTGCCTTTGCTGTTTCCCAAAGATTTTGAACAGTTGTGTTTTCATTTTCATTTGTTTCCATGAATTTTTTAAATTCTTCTTTAATTTCCTAGTTGACATATTCATTCTTCAGTAGGATGTTCTTTGGCCTCCATGTATTTGAGTTCTTTTCGACTTTCCTCTTGTGATTGAGTTCTGGTTTCAAAGTATTGTGGTCTGAAAATATGCAGGGAATGATACCAATCTTTTGGTACTGGTTGAGACGTGATTTGTGACCTAGGATGTGATCTATTCTGGAGAATGTTCCATGGGCACTAGAGAAGAATGTGTATTGCGTTGCTTTGGGATGGAATGTTCTGAATATATGTGTGAAGTCCATTTGGTCCAGTGTGTCCTTTAAAGTCTTTATTTCCTTGTTGATCTTTTGCTTGACGATCTGTCCATTTCAGTGAGGGGGGTGTTAAAGTCCCCCACTATTATTGTATTGTTGTCGATGTGTTTCTTTGCTTTTGTTATTAATTGGCTTATATAATTGGCTGCTCCCATGTTAAGGGCATAGATATTTACAATTGTTAGATCTTCTTGTTGGATAGACCCTTTAAGTAGGATATAGTGTCCTTCCTCATCTCTTATTACAGTCTTTGGTTTAAAATCTAATTTGTCTGATATAAGGATTGCCACCCCAGCTTTCTTTTGGTGTCCATTAGCATAGTAAATGGTTTTCCACCCCTTCACTTTCAATCTGGGGGTGTCTTTGGGTCTAAAATGAGTCTCTTGCAGACAGCATATCGATGGGTCTTGTTTTTTTATCCAATCTTATAGCCTGTGTCTTTTGATTGGGGCATTTAGCCCATTTACATTCAGGTAACTACTGAAAGATATGAATTTAGTGCCATTGTATTGCCTGTAAGGTGACTGTTTCTGTATATTGTCTCTGTTCCTTTCTGGTCTATGTTACTTTTAGGCTCTCTCTTTGCTTAGAGGACCCCTTTCAATATTTCTTGTAGGGCTGATTTCGTGTTTGCAAATTCCTTTAGTTTTTGTTTGTCCTGGAATCTTTTTATCTCTCCTTCTATTTTCAGTGACAGCCTAGCTGGATATAGTATTCTTGGCTGCATATTTTTCTCATTTAGTGCTCTGAATATATCCTGCCAGTCCTTTCTGGCCTGCCAGGTCTCTGTGGATAGGTCTGTCGCCAATCTAATGTTTCTACCATTGTAGGTTACAGATCTCTTCTCCTGAGCTGCTTTCAGGATTTTCTCTTTGTCTCTGAGACTTGTAAGTTTTACTATTAGATGTTAGGGTGTTGACCTATTTTTATTGATTTTGAGAGGGGTTCTCTGTGCCTCCTGGATTTTCATGCCTGTTTCCTTCCCCAAATTAGGGAAGTTCCCTGCTATAATTTGCTCCCATATACCTTCTGCCCCTCTCTCTCTTTCTTCTTCTTCCCAATTATTCTAATGTTCTTTCGTCTTATGGTATCACTTATCTCTCGAATTCTTCCCTCATGATCCAGTAGTTGTTTATCTCTCTTTTTCTCAGCTTCTTTATTTTCCATCATTTGGTCTTCTATATCACTAATTCTCTCTTCTGCCTTATTTATCCTAGCAGTTAGAGCCTCCATTTTGGATTACACTTCATTAATAGCCTTTTTGATTTTGACTTGGTTAGATTTTTGTTCTTTTATTTCTCCAGAAAGAGTTTCTCAATAACTTCCATGCTTTTTTGAAGCCCAGCTAATATCTTTAAAATCATCATTCTGAACTCTAGTTCTGAGATCTTACTAATGTCTGTATTGATTAGGTCCCTGGCAGTCGGTACTGCCTCTTGTTCTTTTTTTTTGAGGTGATTTTTTCTGTCTTGTCATTTTGTCCAGAGGAGAACAAATGAATGAAAGAACAAAATGCTAACAGGGTAATGACGTCCCCAGAAAATATACACTAAACAAATCAGAAAAGACCTGAAGCCAGGGGAAAAGAAAGGGAAAGAAAGAAAAAAGAAAAAAAAAAGATAAAGATAAAAACAAACAAAAACAAAACAAAACAAAAAAACCCAGAATATGATCAAATATGATCAGGCATAGATCAGTGCCACACACTAGATTTTGGGTGTATTTTGGTCTGTTAGAAGAAAGTGCCTCCCAAAATTTTAAAGAAAGAGAAACTTATATATGTACAAAAATAAGGGTTAATACGATGAAGGGATGGAATATGACTGTAAAGATGAAAATTATAAAAGATTTTATAAAAGGAATTGATAAGATAAGAAGTTGGTTGAAAAAAGAAAGAAGAGGATTTAATAAATAAAGGGAGAGAATGTGATCAGGCAGGAGACTAGAACAAAGCCATACACTAGAGATTTAGGGTATATTTTAATCTGTTAGAAGAAACTGTATCCCAAAATTTTAAAGAGAGAACAACTTATATATATATATATATATATACCAAAAATAAGGGTAAGTACTCTGAAGGGCTAGAATATGACTCTAAAAATGAAAAATAAAAAATATTTTTTAAAAAAGGAATTGATAAGATGTTGGTTGCAAAAGGGAAAAAGAAAAATTCAAAAAAAAAAGTTAAAAAAATTTAAGTTTGAAAGACTACAGAATCATGGTAAAAAAGCCATGAATTCGGGCACCTGGGTGGCTCAGTTGGTTAAGTGACTGCCTTCAGCTCAGGTCATGATCCTGGAGTCCCAGGATTGAGTCCCGCATCGGGCTCCCTCCTTGGCAGGGAGTCTGCTTCTCCCTCTGACCCTCCTCCCTCTCATGCTCTCTGTCTCTCATTCTCTCTCTCTCAAATAAATAAATAAAATCTTAAAAAAAAAAAAAAGCCATGAATTCTATGTGCAGTATTCCCCTAGCGCTGGAATTCTGCCATTCTCATTGATCGGTAAACTTGGTCTTGGCCGGCTGTTCTTGCTGATCTTCTGGGGGAGGGGCCTGTTGCCATGGTTCCCAAATGTCTTTGCCAGAGGCGGAATTGCCCCGCCCTTGCCAGTCCGGGCTAAGTAAACTGCTCGGGTTTGCTCTCGGGAGCTTTTGTTCCCTGCAAGCTTTCCGTACAGCTTTGGAGGTGGAGAGTGAAAATTGTGGCCTCCCAATCTCCGCCCTGGAGGAGCGGAGAACTCGGGGTCCCACTCCTCAGTGCGCCCCCAGAGAAAAGCAGTCATTCACTCCCGTCTCCCCGGTCTCCCTCCACACTCTGTGCTCACCTGGCCTGTGACTGAGCATTTCTATCTCTGGCGCCCAACCCCGTGCAGAGTCTCCAAACCCAGCAGATCCCTGTGGTGCGCTCCCTCGCCGCTCCTCCCGGGGGAGGAAGGGAAGTCTCCCCGGATCTACCACTTGTTGGGTCCCTGCTGGAGGAGCAGTGGCCTGACTGTGCCGCGGATCACGGTTTATGACAACTCCGAGCTGAGAGCCCGCTCCTCGGCTCTGTCTCTGCAGCCGGCTTCCCCACTCCGATACCTGGGGACTCTGCCGCACTCAGGCACCCCCGGTCTTTCTGTGACCCCGAGGGTCCCAAGACCACACTGTCCCACGAGGTTTCCACCCCCCGCTTAGCCACTGGTGCGACATCCCTCAGTGGAGCCGACTTCTAAATGTTCCGATTTTGTGCCCCGCAGCTCTATCACTTGCCAGAAGCGGCCGACGGAGGCCCCTCCCCCGCCGCCTATCCTCCCGAATATCACCTCGGATTCACTTCTCCGCACGTCCTACCTTCCGGAAAGTGGTCGCTTTTCTGTTCAGAGAGTTGTTGCTACTCTTTTCTTCGGTCTCCTGTTGAGTTCGTAGGTGTTCAGAATGGTTTGATCCCTGTCCAGCTGAATTATTGGGACCAGACGAAATCCAGGTCTCCTACTCCTCCGCCATCTTGCTCCGCCCCCTAAAATTCCTATTTCTTTATTGATGTTCTCTATTTGATTAGGCATCGTTCTCTAGACATAGTTTTTTAAAAGGATATTTAAATAGCTGATTTAAATCTTCACCTAATAAATCCAACATCTGAGCTTTCTCAGGGGTAATTTCTACTGAATGCTTCTTTTTCTATCTATAAGCCATAATTTCTTATTTCTTTGCATGTATTATAAAATTTTGTTGAAAACTGGATGTTTTCAATAATATAATGTGTCAAATCTGGAAACTGGATTCCCACTGCCCCAGTGTTTGTTGTTGCCATTGGTTATTATTGTTGGCATGCTGGTTTTGTTTATTTAGTGACTTTCATGTACTAATTCTGTATCATCTATATTCTTTTTTATGCATAGTCACTGAAGTTTCTGATTAGTTATCTTAGTGGTCAGCTAATGATTGGACAGTGATTTCCTTAAATTATTTGAACCAAGATGTCTTTTTTAAAAAAAATTTATTTTATTATGTTAATCACCATACATTACATCATTAGTTTTTGATGTAGTGTTCATGATTCATTGTTTGCGTGTAACACCCAGTGCGCCATTCAGTATGTGCCCTCTTTAATACCCATCACCAGGCTAACCCATCCACCCACCCCCTCCCCTCTAGAACCCTCAGTTTATTTCTCAGAGTCCATAGTCTCTCATGAACCAAAATGTCTTTTAATCACTGCAGAGGGTCTCTGTGTGATTGTTGGGGCATGCTGTTAGCCTTCCTGCTTATAAGGCATATAAGGCAGAGTTTATAACTCAGAGTTTATAACTCTGTCTTACCTTTTACCTCCTCCTTCTTGTACATGCAGAGCCTCAAGATCAGCCAAAGTTGAGAGATTAGGGCTTTCTTAAGTTTTTCCTGGGGAAGCACATAGTCCTACCCATTTCTATGGCCTTTTAGATCCTTAGGAATATATTGGAACTTTTGAAACCCCAATATATGCATCTCTTTTTTTTACAGCATTGGCTATGTTTGAAAGAACTACACTTGAGAAGGTACTATGTTTGCACACCCATGCTGCATTAGAGAATCCCAGAATGGGGTACTAAAAATAAACACTCCTCCCCAAAATATACACACAGGTGCACACATGCATACACACACATCCTCTCAGTCCATTGGTGTGCTATAACTGTAAGCTGAACTTTAGGGGTTAGAGCCACAGCTCAGACATTGAACGTAAACCTTTGGCAAAAAAAAAAAAAAAAAAAAAAAAAAAAAAATTAAGCCAGAGTTTTCCAATTCCTCTTTCCTTCCAGAGAGAAGGGGCATGGGGATAAGGGTGGAGGTGAGAAGACCCAGGGCCACAGGGGCACCACACGGCCCCGTTCTAGAGGCCCCAGTTCCACTGAATCATGTGGCTGATGGCCCATTGAGTTGTGCAGTGCCCAGCTGTAAGCTGCAGCCCTGAGAGGAGGGGACAACAGGGAGGGGAAGGGCAGAAGGAGAGGGAGAGAGAGAATCTCAAGCAGACTCTGTGCTGATTATAGAGCTCAATCTCACAAACCTGACATCATGACCTGAGCCAAAATCAAGAGTTGAATGCTTAACTGATGGAGCCACCCAGGTGCCCTTCATTCCCTCTCTTTTTATTTTAAGTTTTTAGGCCACCTTCTTATTTCCCCAAGTTTTGCTGTCTTAGGTAGATACAATATTAAACAATTGCCACAGACTGTTTTCAAAACTCAAGGAAAAGGCTGTTTGCACTGAGCAATGTCTGAGTTAGGTCAAATAAAGACAAGCCCAATGACATGAGGTTTAATGGAACTGCAAGACAGGTCAAATAATGGCAATTCCGATAATAGTGGTTTGGCGAAGCTCTGAACCATTTTTCTCCATCCAGTGGCTGCTAGGCTGTTTAGTTTCATTGTGATTGTGGGCATGTTGGTATTCAAGGTTACATGGAGCTGGGGGGTGGAGGTTGTCAGCAGGGCCTGTAAAATATGACAAAGCTCACTACTCTTACCAAGATTCAACCATTTTTCTTGAATAAATGTTGATTGGATTGTTGCAAGCCTGTGATTAATTTCCAGAGTTCTGAAAAAGTTGATTTTGCCATTTTTTTGGGCAAGTGTTCACATTACTTTTATGGAGAAGTAGCTTTTGGGAGGGCTTGCTCAGTATTCTCACTGACATCATTTCCCTAGGGACCATAATTATTAATCCTGTTATTATTATATATATTATATATATATATATATATAAACCCTAACAATGTATGATTCTGTATTCTGTGAAATTACCCTTAAAAAGTGAAAAAAATATTTTCTCTGACAAAAATTGAGGGTTTTGTAACCAGTAGACCTGCCTTGCAAGACACGTTAAAAGAAGTTCTTAAAAAAAAATAAATAAATAAAAATAAAAGAAGTTCTTTAGAGAGAAGAAAATAAAATTAAGTCAGAAACTCAGATATACATAACAGGATTATATATATATAGGATTAATAATTATATATATATAACTATATATATATATATAGTTATAGTTTAAAGTTAAGACTTCACCAAAATGCATCTTTTGACTTATTCTGGATGGCTCTGGGAGTTTTAGGCCAAGTTTTCAGCAGTTCAGCATCACATCATGCTTACAAAATTAAGTGGCTATTGGGTTGGTCATTAGGTTTCAGTGCAAAAAAATAATTCTGGTTATTGTCCTCCTTTACAACCTATTCTGAAATAATTTCTCAGTAGTTTCAGCTGCCTTATTTGAGACTTTCTTTTCAATCTCTTTAACCTTTCCTGAAGAGAATGACAACAATGTCCTCTTCTCTGATAAAAACTCCAGGAGGATTTGTTTTCTTTGAGTTATTTCCTATATCACCTGTGACTTACAGGTCATAGAGCTAAATTATTTAAAAACCAAGTAACATAAATAAAAGTAAATGAAAGACACTTCAAGAATCATTTGATCAAAACGGCATGGTTAGTTCATGCTTGAATTCTTCCTTTCCTAACACACAGCAATGATGGATAAAATATAGACAGAGGAGATGTAGAAAACACAGCTGTACCCAAAATAAGGTAAAGATCTCCATGGATGAGAAACTAAACAGAAACACACACACACACACACACACACAACTCACCCCTGAAGGTAAGGTTAATATCATAGGTCTATTTCAATCCTACTCTAGATGTAAGCACAGAGGTAGATGGATCATCAACTCTTTTGGAATAGCAGAACTAAAAGTGCTTTATAGGAGGATTAAGAATTAGAGCTCGCCTTGCTACTCAGAAGTAGGGGCTGATATTAGTCTTTTCTGCATTAGGGCTGAAGGTCAGACTTCTCTGCATTGAGAGAAGGTTGAAAACAGGTTCACCATTACTTGGGATTATGACGTGTAAAGCTATATACCAAGGAAGTGGAAGGAAGCAGACATATCCTAGCATTTAGAGCTTAAGCTAAATCTCTGACTAGATCAACAATTTTATCTACAATATCACCAATATCATATCAAAACAGGGGGCCTAAGATACTTGGTTCTGAACTACGGAATGGGGTAGGGGTTTTGTGAGTAGTGGCAACTAAAGATGTACTATACAGAGTGTTGATGAAAGAGAAAGATTGGTTGAGCTTCCTCAAGTTGAACCTGCAAGTTAACATTCCAAAATTGAGAAAAAATAAGCCTAAGGAAGGTAACCAATAAAATCAACAATCAAGAAATGAGTTGATTGCAGATGAAAATAACATAATCAGAAGATGATATTAAAATATGCTTGTTTAAAATACTCAAATATACGTAAAGACATCCATTAAAAAAACTAAGCCAGGCATAAATTAAACCAAAAATACACACAATTAGAAATCTTGGAAATATAAAAATACAGAAATTTAAATTTAAGAAAAAGCTAAATAAATTCTAGGCTGCAGATAGTAGTAGAAGGCAGATTTTCACTCAAAGTGCTGAAAAAAGTATCAGTCTAGAGTACTATAACCAGATAAACTACCATTCATAAGTGAGGGATAAATAAAGGCATTTTGAGATATAAGAAGACTAAAAGAATTTATCACTTACAAGACCTTTTAAAAAGAACCACTTAATCAGAAATCATGCAAGCATGAGAGTGGAATGAAATATATAAATTGTTGAGAGAAAAAAACCCTAACAATGTATGATTCTGTATTCTGTGAAATTACCCTTAAA